>NW_004950483.1:4377-5747 GCF_000317375.1 Microtus ochrogaster
AAAAAATTAGCTCCTGCTTAATTTTTCACCATTTCTACATCTCAGCATTCCTCACCAGAAGCAAAGAACTTCAGTGCTCCTTATTCTTTTACTTAGTGCATTCTACGTATAGCTCTCAAGGCACAGGATGATCATAATTACACAGTACTATAAATATTTCCTCATCTAACAGCTCCTATGGTGGATAGGAGTGCCATGTCTCACTTCTGACCATTGCAGAGGGAACTACTTTTTACTTATCATGGTGAAATCCAAACTCTACCTTATAAGTATCCACAAATTAATAGAATACTCAGTGTTGATTCCAGGATATAACGGTCTAAAATTTTCACCTCATTTTTTGTGTTTCCAAGATACCATCATTGGAAAATCAAAGGCAGAGCTCTTCTACAAATTCTAAAAATTACTCTTCTTGAAACTGTTATACACGAGCTGCTCTTGCTTTTAAAATATCTCTAAGTGGACCTCAGGAGCTAAGCCCAGTGCTCTGGTGTGGGTCTCGGTCTCTATTTCTATCTATCGCCTCTAGAAGTTTCTATGCTGATATTCAAGATAATAATCAGTCTAACTATGGGACAAGGCCAGATTAGACACCCTCTCCTCCACTGCCCAAAGTCCTAGCTGGACATCCCCAGGAAGACCTGGGAACCCCTCTAGAGCCAAGCCTCTTGCCAACCCCAAATTGGCTCCCTTAATTTAGATATCTTCTTTACTGCGATCATGTCCATTTTTCCTTCTTCTCAAACATCCCACTTTTCCAACCTTTCCACAGCCCTCCTCTTTTCTTTTCTCACATCTTCCAGCCACCCCCATGCTCCCAACTTTGCCTGATCATGTCTGCTTCCATTTTCCTGGAGGATCTATATGTTTTTTCTTTGGATTTACATCATTACTTAGCTTTTCTAGGATCTTGAAATATAGGCTCAATGTTCTTTGTTTATTGCTAAATTCCACCAATGAGTGAGTACATACCATATTATTATTTTTGGGTCTGGGTAATCTTACTCAGGATAGTGTTTTCTATTTCCAAACTTGTGCGTGCAAATTTTAAGATGTCATCGTTTTTTAACACGGAGTACTACACTAATGTGCTGATGTGCCACATTTTCTTTATCCATTCTTCCATTGACGGGCATCTAGATTGTTTCCAGGATTTGACTATTACAAATAATGCTGCTATAAACATAGTAGACCAAATGCTTTTGTATTATGACTGGGCATTGCTTGGGGATATTCCCAAAAGTGTTATTGCTGGAACTGAGGTAGGTTGATTCCCAATTTTCTGAGAAACCTCTACACTGATTTCCAAAGTGGTTGTACAAGTTTGCATCCCCACAAGAAATGGATGAGTGTTTCTTTTAATTCACATC
>NW_004950484.1:0-5747 GCF_000317375.1 Microtus ochrogaster
AAAAATCAATTTCTATAGGATATAAAATGGTAAGGAGTGACTAGAACATTTCATCATGAGTCTCTTTTTCCCTTGATTCACACAGCACTGGGATGAGCAACTGCTTTCTGAGGTTGACCTTTCATAATTTGAGAATCTAAGTCTCTTTGCTAGAGCTGTTGCCGACAATACCAGCATATAGGGCCCGTCCCTGGGTTCCCATGCTGGACTGTGATTCACACTGCGTTGTGTCTGGCTCTTTCAGATAACAGAGGGTAGGGGATGCACCTTGTTAACGTCTGTGGTTCTGCTTCGCTGCTTTCAGGCGTCGGATGAGGCTCAGCTGTGCAGAGAATCCGCACCTCCTAGATGGTTCAATGTTAGAGATTTTGGATGTTTCTCAGTATCTATAACTCTGGCGTTTTAAGAGTGTGGGGTGGGGAGGAATCTCTGGGTTCCCTGGTGCTAGATCTGAGGGGGTATGAGAGAAAGTGTGCCGGGTGTGAGCAACTCTGGTTGAGTTTTTTTTTTAGAAGTATGTATCAGGAGGAAGATAGTTCTCTCCATTTGTGGACTGTGAGGACAGAAGAGAATGAGGTGATAACCCTGACGGGAGAGTGACCAGCCGGTGCTCCAGTGTGGGGCTGGCCCAGAGGGAAGAACGCAGGGCAAATGACTGGGGATGAAGGCGGCATTTCAGCAGGGGTGTTCAGGAGAGCACAGTCCTTGCATCTAGAGACACAGGCCACTAGGTGGCAGGCTACCCCAGCAACTGGCCAGGCTGCACTGTTACTGAGGAACTCCAATGTAGGAAGATGCCACTGACTGCAGAGCACCGAGCTGTTTCTACACAGGGCTCACTAGCCCGGGCGGGTTCAAAGAGCCATTTCCTCTTTCTTTTGTCCCCTCCTCCCCCCGCCACCAGCTTGATTGTGTGTATTCATATTCTTTCTCCTTTCCATGATAAAATTCCTAAAAGAAGAGAGAACTTAGGCTAGAGGAATTTCTTTTGGCTCATCAGCTGGAGAGTGTACAGTCTGTCCTGGTGGGAAGGTGAGGTGGGGTCCATCGATATTAAAATTCATGGGGAGAAATCCTCTTAACTTGGGAGATGAGGGAGGGAGGACAGAGAGAGCCGGATTATACTGGGGTCTGGGGATAGCCTTTAAGGTCCATCTCCTGATCACCCACTTCTGCTGAGTTTCCACAGCATCCTTCAGCAGTGCCACCACTTGGGGAACAAGTATTCAAACACATATGCCCATGTGGGATATTTTATAACCACAGCAGGGTATTTGGTTGAATAACTGAACCCACTCTATTTTCAATACTGCTATTGGGTTTTTTTTTTTCTGTTTCCTATCTAATTAAAAGTAGTGTGAGCCTAGAGGAAATCTGGTGAATTTTACCTGTAAACAGAGGCTATATTTTGTTTCCCGGCCACCCAGATATGAATGATCACACAGAGACTATATTAATTACAACACTGCTTGGTTGATGACTCAGGTATATTTCTAGCTAGCTCTTGCATCTTAAATTAACACATTTCTATTAATATTTGTGTCACCACAAGCCTGTGGCCTACTGGAAAGGCTCTGGGCATCTTTCTCCTTTGGCAGCTACATGGCATCTCCCTGACTCTGCCTACTCTCTCTCTATTTCTTCTAGTCTGGTTCTATTCTGCCCTGCCATAGGCCAAAGCAGCTTTATTCATCAGCCAATAAAAGCAACACAGATACAGAAGGACATCTCACATCATTTACCCAGTTCTCAGAATATTTGCAACTGCCCAGTTTCCCTCTCATATCTCCATGGCATTTGGAAGTCATTGTGTTCAAGCAAGAGTTGAACCTTACTGCCCGTGCTCCCAGGGCCTTGCTGCACCTGTGTCTTATAGCATGACTGCCAGGTCGGTTTTAGGTCCTCATAAACACCTGCCTGTGCTATTGCAGTAGCCTCTTAACTGATCTTTCTGCCCAGGGCATTTCTCAATGTAGTGTCAGTGGGGACCAACAGTTCCAGAGAACTTTCTAACTCAAAACTCCAAGTAAAGCCCCTACTTGTTCCGAAACTCTCCGTGGTTCTTCTTGTCTGGAGGATAACACCATTACTGGTGCTTAGCTGGAGCTTAGCTAGGCTCTGAGTGTGGTTTCCCTGCCTCCTCAACCCTGCCCAGTCCTTTCCCAGACTTAGTTCTGATAGTTTCCCTGAGTAGCTTCTATGCTGACAACATGGTCTCAAATGCAGATTGTCCATAAGGCCACTGTTTTCATCTTGTTTTGTTTATTCGTTTATTTTTATGCTTAATCTCTCCCTCACTCTGTGTGTGGCAGGGTGGAGAGAAGGGGGAGGGATAGAAAGAGAGGGGTTAATAACCTTGGATGTTGGATAACCTTCCATCTTCTCAGAGACTGAGTCTCTTTTTATTTCCAGCTGGGTGTGCAAGCCCAGGCCACATTTGAGCCTCTGAGGATTCTCCTGTCTACCTCCCACTGCCCTGAATGAATTCTGGGATTGCAGACATGAGTGCTACTCTCTCTGTCTTTATGTGGGTTCTCAAATCAGGACATCAGGTCCTAAGGCAAGTGATTTACTCACTGAACCATATGCCCAACTCCTCTTCATCCTTCATGCAAAATAGCTTAAAAACCAAGCCCACATGCTTCTCCAACCAGATGACAGCATGTTCAAGCAAACTATCGATGTTCCAAGAGCGTATTCATGAATACTGCTCGGCCTCAGAGGGGAAGTAATGAAGTTGAGTATGAGTTGCATTGATTTTTGTCTGTGCACTTCTTTGATTTGCTGCCAAGTTTGGTTTTGTCATTTTCTTTTCCACCAGCAGAGAGTCTCACTTTGCAGGCAGAAGGAAGAGTAGATTGGAAGGGTAGGGAAGGAGCTGTACGTTTTTCTACTGCGTGACTCTACCAACGATAAAACCAGATTTATAATTCAATCACATCTAGACCTTTCTCTTTGTGTGTTTTACATTTTCCCATTGGAGCAACTGATATTTATATGCAGAGTAATTTAAAATAGTTATGACTAGCTTTAAGCCGTACTGGGTAATTTTATTTTCAGGATCTTTTCTCCCCCCTTTACCTTTTGTAGATTGATTGCTATTTTTACTCTTCTTGTTAACAGTAAATTTCACTATGCTATTTTCTTGCTTGCAACAAATAGTCGTTGAAAAACGAACTTAGTTAAACATTTTTAGGTAGCTCTTAGCTTTCCAGAAGGAGGGGCACTGGGTCTGGTGGTATACATTTATGCTTTCGGGATTCAGAGAACTGGGGCCTGGAGGATCAGAAGTGTGAAGCCACCAGGAGAGGGAGGGGAGGAAGAAGAAGAGAAGGAGGGAAAGGAAGAAGAGAGAGAGGAGGAGGAGCTGGGGAGAACACTTTCATATTTACATGCCAACATTTAAAGACTGCAAGGAAGTTTCTTCCATTTGCAGGGGATTCTGAACGGAAAGAGCTTGGAACTGGAAGCACGCATTGACCCAGTTTTGTCAGGGGAAAAGGCTGGAGAGGGGGCAGACTGTTGGTTTGTTTGAAGTGACTTATGTCATATGAAGAAACATTTAAAAAATATACGTCCCTGGACAACAAAACCTTAAATAAATATTACAGAGAAATTCAGTGCCTCCCTACAAACTCCTACTAGCACTACTGAAAATATGAAAAAAACAAAAACAAAACCAAAATAACAACAGCAACAAACCATTGCCACGGATTCTGTTAAGCGGGTGCACAGAATTTTCCCTCTTGATGTGAGCCTTTCTGTGAATTTGTATTTATTGTTATAAATATATTTGGCTAAGGAGTATCCCTGTTCACGACGTTGGCTTTGACTTTTGTTGTCATTGTGTTAAACTTTCGAGTCAATTCATTTGTCCTGTCTTTAATATCCTTATCCAGAAAAGGTTTTTTATTGGAACGTGCTGTTAAAATGCAGTTCCTGACCCACTGGTCTTCTAGAACACAGAGAGAGGCTGCACCTCACTTGCTCGTTGATCATGTGGCTTGTCTGAAGCACATCTTGGCAGAGGTAGGTGTGTGAAAAGAGGCTCCCAAATCGCTCTGCAAATGCCCAAGAACACAGAGTGCTGAAGGTTCTGTCCTTTTACACCTTTGCAAACAATTGAAGGGTCAGGTATGTGTGAGCATACGGTGGTGTCATGGCACAGTTTTCTCTCCTTGTTACCTTGTGGTCTCGGGACAGTTCGACACAGACACAACCTCAAATGGAGCATTTTTTTTTTTAAATCATACCTGTTCATCTTTTCCCCTAGAACTTAATAGTAGGTGCTAGCTATCTAGGGAGCTACAATAGGGAAGACGAGGGCAGAATTAGCCATGGCATTTTATTAGTGCTACAGACAGGCTCATCTCCTGCTAAGTAGTGGGGTCATGTGAGAGGAGCAATGAGTGAGAAGACACACATTGACCAATCAGGGCTATTAATGCCACGGAGGACAGGATTTTGTGGGCTAAGCAGTTGCCTCTACTTGATCTCTGTCTTCTGGGTATATTCCCACTGACTCATCTCTGCTCCCGGAGAGCAATGGATCCAGGGCACTGTTGGAATCAGTTAGGCTGCTCCTCATCCAGGAACAAACACAAATGTGATGAACTGTTTCTAGTGAGGACCTCCAGGAATCTGTAGTACGCTGCTCAGAGTTAAGAACACTACGTGTGCAATTAAATGATAGCTGGCAGGTAGTGTTGGTATTCACGTTTACCTGGTTTTATAACAGGGCTAAGTTAGAGAATCGTAACACACAGATCTCAGAGACAAAGCAAGGTAATCTAAAGCTCCCTAGATCTGAATGCTACCAATATGCAAACTGCGTTGCTTCAGAGCCATCTGTAGCCCTGATTTACTTGTGTGACCTTGGGAAATGGTGTCACACGTCTGACCCTTAAGGAAGCCATGATTAAAAGAAGTTCAACTCCGAGCCAGTATTGGCCCTCTTCATATGACTGCAGGAGACGTCCGCGACAGTGATGGTAGGCCAGACTGTTTTCACTTAGTAGGCAGTAAACGCTATCAGTGCATGGGGATTCAAGTTCTGAGAATTCTTTAGTAGGCTAATAGAGCGGGGAAACACTGGGATGTTCTTGGCGTGTCTTGTAGTTGTAATAAATAAAAGCGTTCATAAGAAGTGGGCTGAAGGGGAGGAAACAAGAAACTATTGCTAATGAATTTCTTCTAATAGTTTTAATTATTCAGTCAATCAAGGCAGGATTTCAGGAAGCCCAGACGGGTCTCAAATGTGCTATGTAGCCAAGGATGACTGTGTGACCTTTTGGTCCTCCTGTCTTAACCTCTGACATACTGAGTTTAGAAATGTGAACCACCACGGTCAGTTTTTCTGGTGCTGGGGATGAAACTCGGGACTTGTGCCACTCGACAGCTGAGCTATGCCCGTTATTTCCAGTATAGTAGGTTGCTTTTGTAGGGTAGGAGAAAATAGCACTTTGAATCCGCTCCGGAGTTCCTGGCAGACCGTTCTGACTTCTGAGACATTTACATATGTTCTTTTCCTATTTTCTCGTTTCAAGAAGCACCTGGGTTCCTTCATGAAGGACATGCAGCTGTGCTCCAAAGACAAAGCATCTCTCTGCCTGTGGCTTGTCCACGCCTGGACCGCAGAGACCGCCCAATAGCAGGGCTCAGGAACACAGTGTAAATAGCAGACTCCTGCTCTCTCCCTCACAACCCCGTGTGTGTGTGTGTGTGTGTGTGTGTGTGTGTGTGTGTGT
>NW_004950485.1:0-819 GCF_000317375.1 Microtus ochrogaster
CATGCCATATCCTTCTGTTCTAGAGTTCTTCAATGAATTGACATTTTTCTCCCTAATTGCAATTTATGCTCTTTGTCACAGTAAAGATTCACCTGGACTTTTAAGACACTTGTCTGAACTGCACCTCCATGTAGTTCTGATACTTCCTATCCCAAAATACATTCTCTTACTGTTACCTTCCTCTCTTTTTTATTTGCTCTTCCAATATCTTAAGCAGTCATCGCTTAAGTCTTGTTTCTCTAAACTGTTTGGTAGAATGAAGAACAATTAATAAAATAAAAAAATAAATTAATAAATGAAGCATGATTAATAAAATTTCAGAAAGATAAATTGGAGATCAACCTGAAGGTCGGAAAAGCACAACAACCAGCCAATGACTCTTTTTTTTTTAATTGAGAAAAGAAAAATAAAGCACCCGCCTCCTCCCAGCCTTCCATTCCCCTCCCCCTCCTCCCACCCTTCTCCCCATCCCCCCACTACTCTTCCCCTCTCTCACCAGTCCAAAGAGCAGTCAGGGTTCCCTTTCCATGCCTGTGGAAAGTCCAAGGAACTCCCCCATCCGTCCATGTCTAGGAAGGTGAACATCCAAACTGGCTAGGCTCCCACAAAGCCAGAACATGAAGGAGGATCAAAACCCCATGCCATTGTCTTTGGCTTCTCATCAGCCCTCATAGATCTCCATGTTCAGAGAGTCCGGTTTTATCCCATGATTTTTCAGTCACAGTCCAGCTGGCCTTAGTGAGCTCCCAAAAGATCAGCCCCACTGTCTCAATGGGTGGGTACACCCCTCGTGGTCCTGACTTCCTTGCTCATCTTCTC
>NW_004950485.1:2932-3561 GCF_000317375.1 Microtus ochrogaster
ATCTGGTGATGGATGGAGATAGAGACAGAGACCCACACTGGAGCACTGGACTGAGCTCCCAAGGTCCCAATGAGGAGCAGAAGGAGGGAGAACATAGCAAGGAAGTCAGGTTTGTGAGGGGTGCACCCACCCACTGTGACAGTGGAACTGATCTATTGGATGCTCACCAATAGCTGGACTGTGACTGAAAATGCATGGGATAAAACCGGACTCTCTGAACATGATGAACAATGAGGGCTGCCTAGAAGCCAAGGACAATGGCACGGGGTTTTGATTCTCCTTCATGTTCTGGCTTTGTGGGAGCCTAGCCAGTTTGGATGTTCACCTTCCTAGACCTGGACGGAGGGGGGAGGATCTTGGACTTTCCTCAGGGCAGGGAACCCTGACTGCTTTTTAGACTGGAGAGGGAGGGGGAGAGGAGTAGGGGGAGGGTGAGTGGGGCGGGAGGAGGGAGAGGGAAATGGGAGGCTGGGAAGAGGCGGAAACATTTTTTTCCTCAATAAAAGAATTCAATGTACAGTTTTCATTTTTTGGAATATATACATGATAATAAGCATATTATCATGTCATATACATGATCAAACATCACATATATTTACATATGATAATAAATATCATTGGAATATGAA
>NW_004950485.1:5217-5744 GCF_000317375.1 Microtus ochrogaster
AGTAGTACTCTAATATGTATTTATCCACTTTCTTCATCCATTCTTCTATTGAAGGGCATCTAGGTTGTTTCCAGGTTCTGGCTGTTACAAACAATGCTAATATGAACATGGTTGAGAATATACTTTAGTAGTATGATAGGTCATCTATGGGAATATTCCCAAGAGTGGTATTGCTGGGTCCTGGGATAGGTTGATCCGGAATTTCCTGAGAAACCGCCACACTGCTTTCCAAAGTGGTTGCCCAGGTTTGCATTCCCACCAGCAATGGATGAGTGTACCCCTTCATCCACATCCTCTCCAGCAAAGGCTATCATTGGTGTTTTTGATTTTAGCCATTCTGACAGGTGTGAGTTGTTTTGATTTGCATTTTGCTGATCGCTAAGGAGGTTGAGCATGACCTTAAATGTCTTTTGGCCATTTGAACTTCTTCTGTTGAGAATTCTCTGTTCAGTTCAGTGTCCCATTTTTTAATTGGGTTAATTAGCATTTTACAGTCTAGTTTCTTGCATTCTTTGTATATTTAGGAG
>NW_004950486.1:0-5742 GCF_000317375.1 Microtus ochrogaster
ATATTTCATCTTCATCGTACAATCAATTTCAGCATAAACATCAACATTATATATATATATATATATATTTGTTACTTATATTCCTCTGCTCATCAGATTTCACAATGAATATTCTTGTATATAAATAAGATCTACATCTTACATCATCACTCTGACTGATTTTTAGATTTTTGATATATATAGGATAGGAAAAAAGCCTTTACAAGGAGCAAGAGAAGTGTAATCGCTGAAATATTTAATGGAAACAGAAACCTTGAAACTGCATTTTCCATTTTTTATCTTTGTCAATCATCAGTGGGAGTTTCCTAAAAAGCCCCCTTTCCCTGTGCCACAGGAAGTTTCTCCTTCGTTCTTTTTCATAAAGTGAGGAGAAAGTGACAAGAGAAGGTGTGAAAGTCCCCGTGCCATTTTTCCTTCCTGTTTCCTGCTGTGCCTTCTAATTCCAGGCTATATTTCTTGTCTCTTTAAAATTTCCTAGAACTTCACTTAAATGTCACTGATTTTAATAGCCCGGCATGGCAGCACTGCTTTCTGGCAGCGTCCTGATAGTAACATCAAAGCAAATGTGCTGGAATTTTACTCACTTTGATTGATGAGCTTTTGTTACAGAGGACAAATTGGATTTTTAAATACTGGTAATAAAAATTAATGTGTGATGTTGCGTTTTGGATGTCATAGGATCTCTGCCTTATACAGGTTTCAGCAATGAAAGCTCTACCAGGTAACAGAACTTGACCACAAAGTTACCATCAAAGGCTCAAGGTGCTTAGCTCATTTTTCAATCTTCCCACACTGATGTGAATTAGACTGTGTACTGTGAGCGGAAAGTGTACTTGGGAAATGATCTGTATTTTGATATTTCTGCTAATTGTGGTGTTTATTTCTTCTTATTTCAGCACCGCCCAGGTTTACACGAACTCCGGTTGATCAGACAGGGGTCTCTGGTGGAGTTGCATCTTTCATTTGTCAAGCTACAGGGGATCCAAGACCTAAAATTGTCTGGAACAAAAAAGGAAAGAAAGTCAGCAACCAGAGATTTGAGGTATTAGGTCCATTGTTCTGTTTCTCTGGGGAAGAACACATCTATTCACTCTCTGATCTGTCGTGGGTTGGCATAAGCACTGAGGTGCGACAATTCTGTCACCAGCAATGAGCCCTGTAGCTCATTATCTTTCTAGAATAGAGAACGTGATCATTGCAGTGGCTGAGTTTGTATCCATGTGTGTAAAAACTTTAGAGTCTGGAGAGTTGACTTTGTGAGCGCATGCCTGAGATTCTGCAAGTAAAGGGCCTGGAGCAGTCTAGAATCAGCCTGCTAAGAAAGACCGCTTTCTTTTAAGATTTCAAGATAGAATCCAATGATCTCACTTTCCCAAGTCTAGTGGCTGCACGGAAAGGTGTTGATTTTATAAGTCCCTACCTTCTCAGTCCCAAAGTTTAAATGCAGTTTTATTTTTGTGGAAAAGGATTTCAGTCTCTTTTACCAAAAGGCTACAGAAGAACAAGGATTGCCACGTGGTGGTGGTGGCACATGCCTTTAATCCCAGCACTCAAGAGGCCTGAGGCAGGTGGATCTCTGTGAGTGATAGGCCCTCCTTGTCTACAGAATGAGTTCCATGTTCCAGGACATGCCCCGAAGCCACAAAGGAACTCTGTCTCAAAATAAATAAATAAATAAACAAACAAACAAATAAATAAATATTCCCCGAAGCCACAAAGAAACTCTGTCTCTAAATAAGTAAATAAAATAGATAGAAAGAAAGAAAGATAGATAGATAGATCGATCGATCGATCGATCGATAGATAGATAGATAAATAGATAGATTTTTAAAAGAAGAGGAAGAAAAGGAAAAAACCAGCAAGGATCAACTTCGCTAGTCCTATGGACTAGAATAAGAGACTCACTTCGGTGTTTTATTGGTATAAAAAGCCAGACAGTCTAATTATGTTAGGAGACCAATGGAGACTTTTTCCTTCCTGCAGGAGGAAGTGCTAAATCCCTTCATACTTTCCTCTGGGGTGCTTGGAAAGAAGTGTGTGGCTTAGGAATCTGTTCATTCAGAAGCAAAACACACTTATAAATGAAGCCATGCAGAGTGTCCTGTGGCTTTTAGGGCACATTAAGACTCCTCAACGATGGTGTATTATAAAATCTTTATTCCTTTTTGCCTGATTTTCTAATAGATTTCACGGCCTATTTCAGTTTGGAAAATTGATAATAATCTGTGGTGAGAAATAAAAATCCCAACTATAAACCCAGTGTGTTGTCACCATTCAGAGTGTGGCAGGGTGATGGGTTCATATTTATAACAGTGCTGGCTAGGGATAGCAGGGAAATTTAAAATTTTGACTCCAAATCATAACCTATACTTTTACATATAAATTTTAATTTGTATATATATTTGGATTTAAGACAAGTGGCTTAAGATTGTCTTAAAACATCTTCACAGAACTTCTTTTACCATATAAAAATGATGCATTGTGTGTGTGAATTTGGGGTATACAACCTTTTTTCCCTTTTATCATTAAAATATTTGTTGTTGTCAAAAGTTTTCTTTTATATGCTTGCTGTTAAGCGTTATTTCCTAAAAAAAAGTTATAAAAATAAATGATAGAACACATATTTCAAAGCATGAGATCCTCTTTTTTCATAGTTGTTAACGAGACTCATATAAACAGATTCAGGGGAAATTATTTTTATACAAAGTGGCTAAATGAGGTGATACTGAGTCCTGCTCTGAAATGCCTTAACAAGTTGCTAGTTTGTGTAGACACACACATACCCAGTCACGTACACGTCCTTACACACCTTATATGCCCATGTAAGGAGGAGATGAAACTGATTTTCCTGCCACTTCTGTTGATACTAAATATGGTGACTGGTGCCTGGTATGCATATATTGGCTACTGCTTATTAAATTATCTTTCAAAGTGGGAGTTAGAACGCTGGCTTTCAATACGTGACAATATAGAAAAGTTTCAGTGTACAAAATGGTTAAGGAATATGAACACACAATTACATTTAATTGGAATTTATAATAATGATCTTTATACATTTTCCTATATTAAACCATAGAATACTCCTAAATAATTTTACGTGAAATTGTGGACTATTTGAGAAAAGATTTTAGTAACTGGAACTTTTCTCTCTTAGATGTATACTAGATTCATGTTAAAATGTGTGCTTAATAGAGTCGGAAATTTATAGTGGTGTTTTGAGACATTTAGTATCTCTAAATTTATGATTAAAATGGAATACATAATGAACTAAAATGAATACAATTAAAATATTTAGCCTGCTTCCTCTGTATGCTAATGCATGCACACAGAACCTGGGATTAAGCAACTCTGAACTGGGTTTGTTAGAAAGTCTAGTTTATCTACAGTCAAGGCGTGTGGAAGCACTACAGAAACGCAGTGTCCCAGTGAGCGGCTGTAGACGATCTCTGTGATGGAAGGGTAGTGCTGTCCACACCTACCGTCCTGGTTTGCAGACATGATCCCCGTTCTTTTCCCTATTGTTAGCAACCAGATCACCAGTGGGGTTCTTCTTTTTCACAGTGGAGCTCACAAGGACAGTGCATTCAGGGCTGGTACTTAGAAAATAATTTTTGACCTGGTGAGGCAAGCCTCCTCTTCATGGCCAGAAGGCCCTAAAAATGCAGAAAATGCTAAGCTGGAACAAATACTGGAATGATTTATGACGAAATTAGCGCGTGCTGACAGGCTTTCGGGTATGACTGTCCTCTTGCTGTCTGTTTAAGTACTACATCTATGCAGTTTTTCTTCATGGTTCAACCATACACGTATATTGTTAGGAACACGACCCTTTAAAGAGACAGAAATGTTTGTGGTGACAGGCCCTAAATTTTCACTTAATTTTCTGAGTATTCAATGAGTCCACATAAGCACATGTGCTTCCAAAGTCAATAACTCAATTTTATCCATCACAATCGTGCCATATTTGCATAATTACTAGATATGTTAATGAAGAAAATGATTGTGGTTTCCTTGGAGATTAGAAATCTACTCCTGTGTATTTGTAGTTTTTGTCTTTTTTGTTACAAGGTATGTACATTGACCCAATGTTCTGCTCTAGCACCCTACTAGAAGTCAGTGCTCTGTCAGACCGATGCTTGGTCCATTTGGAGCCTAATGGCTGTCTCTGCACTATGGCACTGAGAACTTTAGCTGAGGGGTGGATGCTTGTAACAACACCTGTGACAGCTATTGTTTCCTCTAATAGGTAATAGAATTTGATGATGGATCTGGATCAGTTCTCAGAATACAGCCGTTAAGAACTCCACGGGATGAGGCCATTTACGAATGTGTGGCTTCCAATAACGTGGCCGAAATAAGTGTGTCCACCAGACTCACAGTTTTACGTGGTAAGTGCTCAAGTTCGAGCCTATTGTTGTGTTGCTGGAGCAATTATCAATGCCAAGTGTTTTTCTAGAGGCTTGTTCTGAGACCAGTGTTGTGGTATGATTGTACGAGAAAAGGGTTTAAGTAAAACGTTGAGATGTGCCAAATGTTATTTGGACAGTGAATCTCTTTTTGTTTCTTGAAGGAATGCTAATCAGGAAGCGAAAATGACATTGAAAGGTGTTTGTTTTAAATGCCTGATGCCATTTTGATTTTGGCAAGAAAATTTAGATGGGAAAGTGTATGGCTTGCTCCTTTGTGCCTGGTTTTGTTTTTAACTCCTACTTCTATTGTTTCTTGCTTTACCCATGCTGACACTCATGGCTACTAAATTAAAAAAGTAATACTACGTAAAGATGAGCTTCCCTCCCTAAATTGTGAGCTCAAAGCCAAGAATAAGATATACACATTTTTATATCAAAAATTGTTCTTTTAGTCATTTTTTGAATTAGTATCCATTGAAGAATAAAATAAGATGGCGAATCGCCTCTTCCTCTGTGTTGCTTTTGCAGTTTGATAGAGCATGGCATGGTCTCCCGTGTGCGTATTTTGTGGAGTTTCTTTGCCATGACAGTACTGCAGTGTAAAATGTGGCCAATTGCTATATTTTCAGTCCGTATTATTGAGTAGAGATATGAACATTGCTTAACTGGACAGCTAGTAGATCACATTATCGTGCTAATATTCTTGTGTGTCTTTATCTCTTTCTCTGTTATACTCTTCTCTTGTTTTTGCTTTGGAATTGATTGTTTGCAAATTGTTCAATAGACTTTGTAATATAATTTTGACAGCATTTGAAAAGAAATTAATCAAGAATGAGAAATTTCTAGGTATTTTAAATGGCAAGCTCCCTGAGAAGAAAACTTTAAAGCCAAGATGAGAGCTGGAAGAATTCTAGAGTTCAGCACTAGAGTTTCAATTCTCTGGAAGGGCACATGCAGGTGAAAAGGAAGATCTAGTAAGAAGCTTTCAGCTCTCTCTAAAGTGAGGCTTCTGGCTATATTCCTGTGCTGCTGTTCTTAGAACCTAGACATTTAGCCCAAAAGCTACTTTGAAAACCGAGTCCCAAACTAAGAACAATGAAAGTGTCCACTTCAGAGAAAATAGTCATTGCAGGTTAACCCATGAAGACAGTTTTTCATCATCGCGTGCAGTCCAAGCCTCCAATTCTAAGGAATTCCAGCCAATTTCAACCCGTGATTAAGCTTGGGTTGATAAAAATTAATGGTAGAAGTCCTATGTTTTTCTGCTCATAATAAACCACATAAATGGATTTTAAACTTTAAAAAGTATATAAAATATTTGCAAAGGTAAAAG
>NW_004950487.1:0-1055 GCF_000317375.1 Microtus ochrogaster
TTACAGAAGCATAGTTCAGTAGGTTTTACTCCATTGTCATATCTTTCCCATTGTGTTCCTCACAATTCCAATTTTTGATTTATAAGGCCATAAGCAGTCAGCCCTAAAGCCCTAGGATCTCAGAAACTTAATTCATCATAGCTAAGTTCTTTTCTGTTTCAGTATAATTCTTTTGCCAAGTTTTATAATTGGGCCAACAACAATTTCTGCATTTTTCCCAATTCTTTCATCAGGCAGATTTTCCCCCCATAACCTGCCTTACAGCCTTAATGCATGCCCACCCTATCAGATCAGAAAGACTCATAACTATTGTAGAGCACAGCCATATTTTCAGAAGCCACTGGTGTGGAACATAAAGAACAAGTACACTGCTAGAATTGCTATAACCAGAATCATCTGTAACATTGCCAAACGCATATGCAGATGCCATAGAAACAGTCCTCGGGGCATGTAGATGTTTTCTCACTAGTACTCAAGTAACAAGCTTGTTTAGCTGCCACTGGGTTGCCTGAAGGGAATTGCTTCCTGTATTTCAGGAACTGCACGTGGAAGGGGGCTACGCTTTGCCATTTCCAGCATATGAAGGCCTGTTGATGTTGACTTATGATAGTATATCAGGAAGAGGAACAAAGAGGTTTATTGACTCCTCCACCAAGGCCATCTTCAGGTATCATGAGGTTTAATGTTAAACAAAGTCGAGAGTCCATATCTCAGCAGTGCTGGTCAAGGTATTCCCTCCCTCCTGACCCCCATTACCATTGTCTGAGCTTCAGTTTCTCCTGGAAAGTGATATGACAGATTTTAAGTCTCTTTCCAGAAAATAAGTCCTTCTTTTGGCTTACTCGAGGGTCTTAGCTTGTTCCTTTATCCCATCATGAGATTCTTGGTATCAACAGTATCAGCTGTCTTATACCAGAGGGAGGACTAAACATGTCTCTTTAAATTATTTCATGCCTGCCAGGATGATTATAGAAGTAGATGATGCTTTGTGACTAGGAACCACTGCTTTGAACCCTTACACTTCCTCCTTCCTCTATAGTTTCCACATATGGCAC
>NW_004950487.1:1955-2983 GCF_000317375.1 Microtus ochrogaster
TAGAAGCCAAGAACTTTCTTTGTTGCCTCTCATTTCAGCATTGGCCAGCCACACCTTCCTGAGTGCAGTATTGATGAGTAGGTGGATATAAGGTGCTTCGAAGTGAGAATTCAAAGAAAAAGTGAATGTGAAGAAATGGGAGCATGAATATTAAGTGATATAGAAAATTATTGTGACAAGTTTGAAAATGCAGTGAAGCTATAGGAGGTTACAAATCAAGGGGAAATTATTTTTTAACATGGATGATTATAAAATACTGATCTTACTAGTGAAGATGTCTCAGTAGTAAAGGAAAAATGTTCAGTTCAGTAAATTATAGAAATTACCCAACAAGTCATGGGCAAAACAACAAGGATCCAATGTCTTCACTTTGTGAACATAAGAATAAGAAGGGAATTCCAAGGGTAGTCCCACCTAGGCCATAGGGAATTGCAACTTCAGGCATAGTTCAGTTCTAACCACCGATAGAAGAGAACAGGGGGATTTGGGTGGAGAAAACACTGGTAGTGTACTTACTGAGAATCCAGCACATGACATCTGCTCGACGTGATGCTCCATAGTGTAGAAGGAGCTGCAGGCCTGCTTTTTGTCTCACCTGGCTCCTGCACGGCTAGCTTTACACCTGAAATAACAACACACAAATTGTATTCTTTTAAACACTGCCTGGCCCATTATATCTATCCTCTTCTTGGCTAACTCTCATATCTTTCTTAACCCATTTCTAATAATCTGTATAGCACCACGAGGTGATGTCTTACTGGAAAAGATTCAGCATGTCTGAACTGGTGGCAGGATCCATGGCGTCTGACCTCACTTCCCTTCTTCCCAGCATTCTATTCTGTCTACTCCACCCACCTATGTTCTGACCTATCAAATGGGCCAAGGCAGTTTCTTTATTAACCAATGAGAGTAACACATAGACAGATCATCATTTCCTCCATCATTTCCCCTTTTTTCTGTTTAAACAAAAAAGAAAGGCTTTTACTTTAACATAGTAAAATTACATATAACAAAACAGTTATCAAGCA
>NW_004950487.1:4308-5737 GCF_000317375.1 Microtus ochrogaster
TTACTCCACCCACCTATGTTCTAACCTATCAGGCAAAGCAGTTTCTTTATTAATCAATGACCTTCCTCCATCAAATAAACAGCTAACACAATTATCAGACTGAATAAATATAGTTTAGTAATAACATTAAATGCAAGTGGATTCAGTTCACCAATGAAGAGAAAAGACTGGTTGACTGAGTTTTAAAAAACTAGATCTAACTTTCTGTTATCCCTAAGAAACACACCTTACTAGGAAAAACACACACTTACACACTTACTAGTTAAGATAACCACAGACAAATAACCAAAAGATGGAAAGCAATCAAGTTAATGGAAACAAATGAATCTGAAACAGCCACTCTTCTACCAAATGAAGCAATTAAATTCGAATTTAGAAAGGATAATGAAAACTACTTCATTGTAAAAAATGGAACACTTATTAAAATATGGCAATGTAAAAATATATGCATTAAATATTGGTGTCCCCAATTTCATAAAATGAAGTCCAATAGACATAAAAGGTCAGGTGGATCCCAATACAATAATATTGGGTAATTTCAATGCCACAATTCATTTCAAGGTAAGTCATTCGAACTAAAGGTTAAAAAAATTCTGAGTTAAACCATACTTAAAGTAAATGGACTTCACAGGTGTATACAGAACATTTCATCAACAGACAGTATAAACATTCTTCTCAGGAGTTTGTCAGCCTTCTCTAACTCAGACTACATTCTAGACCATAAATCAAGTCTTAGCAAAAATAAAATTACCAACATAATATCTTGTGTCTTACCAGATTACAGTGCAAAAAAGAAAAACCTATCGTTAAGTAGCAAGGGCAGATAAAAAAATGACACAAATACAAAGAAAATGAACAGAACATTCTTGAATGACCAGCAGGCCTTTTGAAGAATTCACAAAACCCTATAACCAAATGAAAATGAAACTACATTAGATCAGAACTTCTGGGATATAACTAAGGCAGTTTGATGCAGAAAAATATAGTTTTGAGTACTTTAAAAAAAACCAGAAAGATCTAGAATAAATAACTTAAGGATATACATCAAGGTCTTAGAAAACAAGGAAGGTCCAAACTCTAAAGTAGTCTACGGCAATAAATAATTAATGTCAAGGCATAAAATAAGGAAACAGAGATGAAAGGAATATTATAGAGAACCAATAAAAAGTTTGAAAAAAAAGACTGTCAAATCCCTACAAAACTTTTCAAAAAAGAGAAAAGACTCAAACTAAAAAATTAGGTATAATGCAAGAATCATTAAGTGGTACACTGAAAACTTATATACCTTCCCAAACTGAGAAATATAGAAAAATGGATAAATTTGGAGACAAATTACCTACCAAAATCCAAACAAGAAGTTTTAGAGAACTTAAACAGAATCATAATAATAATTACGAGTCAATTTCTCTGATGAATATTGATCCAAGTA
>NW_004950488.1:0-5736 GCF_000317375.1 Microtus ochrogaster
GGGCTGTCAGTGTGAACTCATCCTCCACAACTCTGTAAGTGTGAACCCATCCTCCACAGTGCTGTCAGTGTGAACCCATCCTCCACAGTGCTGTCGGTGTGAACACATCCTCCACAGTGCTGTCGGTGTGAACACATCCTCCACAGTGCTGTCGGTGTGAACCCATCCTCCACACCGCCCACACCACTGTCAGTGTGAACCCGTCCTCCACAGGGCTGTCAGTGTGAACTCATCCCCACAGTGTTGTCAGTGTGAACCCATCCTCCATAGTGCTGTCAGTGTGAACTCATTCACCACACCGCCCACACCGCTGTCGGTGTGAACCCATTCTCCACACCGCCCACACCACTGTCAGTGTGAACCCGTCCTCCACACGGCTGTCGGTGTGAACTCATCCTCCACAGTGTTGTCAGTGTGAACTCATTCTCCACACCTCTGTAAGTGTGACCCCATCCTCCACAGTGCTGTCAGTGTGAACCCATCCTCCACACCACTGTCAGTACCAACTTCCTAAAGCAAGCATATATATATGGGGAGAGGAGTGGGGCTGGAGGAAGAGGAAAGAAGGGAAGGGAGTGGAGGGAGATCCTAGACTACGAGGAGCAGCTTCATCCCTCCCACACAGCACCGGGACCCCATTAGTTCCCTACCTCTAATTTCATTTGCTGTTCCTTCTCAAATACAGAGTCCCCAGATTCTTTCCAGCTTCATACATCCTTCTGCAACTTGTTTTCCAAGCAAGCTTCTTGACTTGCATAAATATTCAAACTTCCTTTCATTCCACAGAAGAATTCAAGAAAAGTTGCCACATTCTCACAGTAACAAATGGATATTCACAACCTGAACTTGGATTGACTGTTCTAATGTCTGCCCCTCTCACAAGCACAGACATCTCCTATCTGTTCCTCTCTGGATCTCCAGAGCTCAGCCCGATGTCTGGCATGGAAAAGCACTTCCTGCCATGTTAGTCAAGTGAATTAATGACTGAATGAAAGCAATGTCCTTGTGAATATATTGCAAAGTGCTTTCTGTTAGTGCCTGGGTTCGAAACCAGGTTTAAAGTCATATTGACATGGTCAGCGGGAGTTGTAATTGGCCCCTTGATTCCACAGATCACGTTTTATGTTTCTGTTTTGTGATGTTTAGCTATAATTTGCCTATAATACATGATTCTTTAAAAAAAATACACCTTAGGGCATTCTGGTGGGCACAGTGAGAGAAAAGGAGAAGAAATAGTGGAGGAGGAAATCTTGCTTTTCATTTAATAGTCATTATGATATTAAAACAAAACTGGTACACTGCTTTGGCGATTGCCCTTTTCCTTCTGTATTTTTTAGTTCTTTAATTATATTGAAGCAAAAAATTATTGTTTCTACATAAGCAAGCCTGGACTTCCAAAGAAGACAGGAAATCTCTTCATCTTATTAATGTGCTACCTAAAAAACAAACCATAGGGAGGAATTAGCTGAGCCCTTAATAAATTATGCTGGTCAGTAGATCCAAAAATAAAAACCTGAGTTGGTAACTATGAATCCTCTTGTTTTCAGCTGGGCAGAAAATCACGAGCCTACAAAAGAGCTGTCTGGATAGACTGTGGCATTCATGCAAGAGAATGGATTGGTCCTGCCTTTTGTCAGTGGTTTGCAAGAGAAGTAAGTGAGACCTTTTGTTAGTCGGGAGTCCCACGGGTTTTTATTCTGCTCAAGGAATAAAGTGGGGATTGAAGAACAGCAATACCTGATGGAATAACAATAATACCTTGGTTCTTTGGGGTGCTTTCATTGTTTATGCAGCCCTCCACAGCCTTGGGTCATCTTACATTCAGTTACTTGTCTCAGTTTAAAAAGCTGGGTTAGAAAGGTGCTAGGGATGAACTCAGCTGATGTCTGTACCTAGCATGCATCAGACCCTGGATTTGATTCTGAGTACCACATAGACTGGGCATGGTGTTGCACATGTACAATCCTAACATTTGGGAGGTTGAAGCAGGAGGACCACGGGTTTAAGGTCATCCTCAAAGGCCATTCTCAGCTATGTAGAATGTTCAAGGCCAGCCTGTGCTACCTGATACTCTAACTCAAAAAGCAAAGACGAAACCATCTTGGCTCAGAGCTTTTATGAATGTGAGGCAAATTAGGAACCAGCAATTGCAGCGAATGAATAGTAAAAGTCTGAAAATGTAACTTACGGTGGTCTAGAGCAACTGTCCTGTTAGATTCAGCTAGGAAAGTTCTGTCATTTTCTTCCCTTTCAAAATGGCCTCACCTGTGCTGAAACAGCAAAGAGGTGAACAAAAGGTTGACCATTCCCTCCTGCTCTATACCTGTCATTTGGGGACCAAGAGATCTCTAGCGTCTGTGGCTGATCATTCTCAATGTCCATTTTCTTTTTAAGGTGACTTTGACAGCTGATGACTCATAAGGATTCTCATTTCCAAACGCTTTGTTTGAATCTTGAGCCCAGTGAGCTCCCTTACTGGGTGGGCTGGCATTCCCAGAATGTAGTGACTTTCATTGTTTGGAGCATTCTTAAATTTTGATTTATAGGGGTTGTTATTCTGTGGGGATAGGGAAAATCTTGAGAGAAAGTCAATCACTACTGGAAACAAAAGTGAAGGGGCCTAAAGAAACGAAGGTTTGCCAGTCCTGTACTTACAGGAAGCCATTACGGATACAAAGGGTCCTCAAATGCACTTCGGTCTTATTTCACCCTTTTATGTGGAGATTGTGACTTTGTGAGCTCTCATAGGCATTACAGAATGTATTTCACATTTCACAAGTGTCCAGATGCACTAAATTTGAAACCTATTTCTCTCTACCATAACAAAACTTGCAAAAGTATCCTCAATTTTATAGATATTACAAAATAAGCAATACTAACTTTTGTTACTTCTTCTTCAAGTTACTGAATAACCCACTTTTCCTTTAAGCCCCCATTCCCATGGATACTGGTTTAAGGACAGAGGATACAGGACTGTCAATATTTCAATAGGTTGAAGCTACTTTGCATTACTACACCATCTCCTTTGCACTAATTCCGTCCTTTTGTTAAATCCTTGGTGACAGGCATGGTGGTGCCATTGTGTTGGATCAGGAGAATCACGTAAGTGATGTCTTCCCAGAGAGACATCTGGGAGGCTGAATAAGTCCCCTTTTCTTACATTTTACCCCGATCTGCCAGTGGTTCCCAAAGCCTGGCTTCTTGCTAATATTGTCTCCCTTTCTTAGATGCATTTCCCTAAAATTCAATAGTTTAAAACAACAGTCACTGATGTCTCCATTTCTGTCAGCAATCTGGGTGGGCTCAGCTGGATGTCTCTGACGTGGGATCCCTCACCGAGCTGCAGTCAGGAGTTCACTTGGGGACTCAGTCATAAAATCATATGTATTAAAGGAGAGGATGCACTTCTGAGTTCATTCATAGCCACTGGGGACCTTAGATCTCTCGCTAGCTGTCAACCCCTAATATCAGTTCCTTGCCTCATGAGTCTCTCTCCCTAAGGTAGCTTGAAACATGGACCTGGCTCCCCTCAGAACAAGTGGGAGAGAAGGGAAGAGAAAGGGGGGCCAAATTAGAAGTGAGTCCCATATGAATCAAGTCTCAAAAGCGACCTCCCTTTACTTTGCCAAACTCTGTCCATTGGAAGAAGGGAGACGAGGTCAAAGGCATCCTCAAGAGAAACAGATTACACAGGGTGTGAATGTCCAAAGTGAGCATCACTGAGGCTCACAGTGGAGGCTACCGACCACACCTTAGTGGGACTTTCTGCACAGGTGCCACTGTGACACTTGATCCTTCCTCAAATGTGGACTACAAGAGAAATTAAATCAACCTCTGATCTGTTAGAGAAGATTACATAGGATTCTGGGTGCACATGAGTTATTCAACCCTAGCACTGAGTCATTTAACCTCTCTAAAGTTAACCAACATGTGGATAATAATACTATGTAACATCCAGGGCTGCTAGAAGGATTGAATAATGTAAAACAAATAAAAGACCTGGAATGTTTGATAACTAGAAAGCACTTCACGAAGTCACCTTATTATGACTTGATATCAGCAATTTAGGATTTTAGATAGCCCACCTAATAGAGAACAACTGAAAGGAAAATCAGCAAGAATATAAAAGAGCTCAAGACTATCAAACAAAGTGCAATAGATGATCGTAAATCACCCAACAACCCCAGAATGCACATTCTTCAAAGTGCCTGTGGTGTGCGTACTGAGAAATACCTAGGTCAAAAAATCAAACTGCAACAAACATAAAATGATTGATATCACCATAGCGAAACCAACCTAGAAACTGAAATCATAGGAAGATTTCAAAAACTCTGAAAATTAAGAACAGTTCTAAATAATCCATAGATTAAGGAATGAATTTCAAGAGAAAAAAAAATAAAGCATACATTAAGCAGGATGCAAATGAAAACACAACACGTCAAATTCACAGAGCATTGCTGAAACAGTACTAAATGAGAAACTTAAAGTGCTGAATTCACGCATATTGAAGAAGAAAAGTCTCTAAACAACAAGTTATTCTGTCAATGACCTATGTATAGTGAGCAAAATGGGGGCAATAAATAAATGCCAAAGTAAGCAGGAGAAAGGTAATAAAAATAGGAGCATAAATCAGAGTGACCGAATACAGAAAATTATAAGAGACAAGTCAACAAAAGAAGAAAAGATGACAAAATCCTCGTGTGATGGTTAATCTCAGTTGTCACCTTGACAGAATCTAAACTCACCTGGGAGGGGCCTCTGGGCATGCCTGTGAGGGACTATCTGAGGGGAGCGAACTGAGGGCTAGCATTCATCTCCCTCAGCTTCCCGGCGGTGGCTACTCTCTAGCCAGCTGCCTCAGGATGCTGATGCCCTGCCTTCTCCACCATCACTCCCTGGAACGGTGACACCCCTCCCCCCCAATCCTTTACTCTTCAAGTTACTTTTGTCCGAGTGTTTTATCATAGCAACAAAGAAGTAACTAGACATCTAGCAAGACAGAGAAAGAAATCAAGGCAAATGGCTAGGATGAGGAATGAAAAGGGAGGGGCATTCTGTTGACACAACAGAAACCAAAGAATAATGAAACCTGGGAATGATGCCATACACATAAACTTGACAATGCAGAAAAATGGACAAATTAACTGCAGAACACAAGCTGCTACAACATACCAGCTATAAAATGGATTGTTTCGACTCTAATTGATTCATAGTTTACCGCAGTTTACCTCAGGACCAGGGCTCAGATTCCAGTGGTCCTAGGACTTAGTACAGGACCGAGGTACGGACTCCAGCAGTCTGAGTTCAGCTCTGGATCTGAGTTTATTTTCCAGAATCTCTATGGGATAAGTTTCTGACTCCAATGGCACCCAGAGTTCACTGCAGGACTGGGATTTTTACTCCATCTGCTTGTCATGGTGATCCCTGTGTGACCTGCCCATGACCCTGCTGACACCTAGCCAGGACGGGAACACCTCAGCAAACTCAGCTAAGAATCAAGACCAAGCTTCTCTCCTTTCCACAGCTGGACTGATGCAGACAGCCCTCTAAGCACACACAAAAGGAGCTGAAGAGATGGCTCAACAATTAAGAGTACTAACTGTTCTTCCAGAGGACCCAGGTTCAATTCCCATCACCCACATGGCAGCTCACAACTGTCTGTAATTCCAGTTCCAGGGGAACCAACAACAATGGCAAAACACCAATGCACAGAAAGAAAGAAAGAAAGAAAGAAAG
>NW_004950489.1:0-595 GCF_000317375.1 Microtus ochrogaster
TGATTTATTTCTAAATCAAAGTAGATTTAAAGTCTGTCACTTCCATCATAGCTCAGAAAATGTGCCCCAAACGTAGACCTGTGCCAAGTTCATCACGTGAGCCTTCTAAAAGCTTTAGGACTTAGCCCCAGAAAATCCCAGGCTGGCCTGTCAGGTGATGGCCACCACAGGCAAGTGCGCTGTTTGGAAACAAAATTATTAACATCCAGTTTCTCGGCCTTGGTTAACAGAAATGGGATAAAAACTTGGGAAAACAAAATCAATACGTTTTTAGAATTCCCTTTAACGTATGTCAATACAGCCAAGAAACTGTCTAACTTAGGTTGTCTAAGTCAGAGTTCCTACATCACATGCAGGAAAATGTTATTAAAAAACGAAACAAAACACCAATTACTTATGGATTTGGTTCTTATCTCAGAAACACGCTGCACCTTCAAGGTGTTAAACTGGAGGCAGCCTTGGGCTCAGTGGAGGTGTGCCAGCAGGTGGCATCTCCCGCTGCTGAAGGACGGGGACTAAACTCTGGTCACTGCAGGCTTGAAAAATACAGTTTAGAACCAGAGCACAGCCAGGGTGGTGGCAGAGGCCTGTAGCT
>NW_004950489.1:695-1063 GCF_000317375.1 Microtus ochrogaster
CAGAGCACAGCCAGGGTGGTGGCAGAGGCCTGTAGCTGTAGCTATTCGGGTGACTGAGGCAGGATGACCAAAAGACGTGCCTGAACAACAGAGTGCGTGAAAGGCCAGCATAAGTAACTTAGTAAGACTCTGAAAAAAAAGAAAAGGGAAAGAAAAATTAAAGGGAGAAGAGACAGAGCGCGGTTGTAGAGGGTGGTGGTTGCAGCGCGCGGTGGCAGAGCGCGGTTATAGAATGTGGTTGTACAGCGTGGTTGTAGCGCACTGTGGCAGAGTGTGGTTATAGAATGTGGTTGTAGCGTGCGGTGGCAGAGTGCTGTTATAGAATGTGGTTGTACAGCGTGGTGGTAGCAGAGCGTGGGTGTAGCTCG
>NW_004950489.1:5018-5734 GCF_000317375.1 Microtus ochrogaster
GGAGTCAGGGAGATGTCATGTAGTCACCAGAGGAGAAAGACCCCAGTCACCAGCAGGTACCTTGTATAGTTCCGTGTGGTTATTTTGAATCTGGGCAGCCAGGAAGGAATAAGCATGCCTCCTCCAACAACTGGGCACTATAATCCCTGGGTCCTCACTGTCTGTGCAGCCTGTCAGTGGCTGAGCCATCAGTGTGGCAACATGTCTCTAACACAGTGCATGTGTCCAGTGCCTGCTCTCCCCTGGCCTGCCTAGACCACCGACGCATGTACTAAGCCATGGATCCTGTGCTGTTTGCCAAGCTTTCAGGTTGAGAAAATGCACATTTTCTAATAAAGTATAAAGTATAAACTAAGCAATATGCTTTGGCTGTCTACTTTTTTATTGGGGGTTTTCTCTAGATAGAATGGAACCATTTGGCTCCCGTCGGCCATTTCTTTGCTTTCCTAAGCCATGTTTCTTGGGGTTCTCGCTGGCCGAGACTGTAGTCAGCTCACACACTACAGGTTTACCCCTCTAAAATACTAGCCCCCAGATGTCAAAAATTTCATGACTAATGCTGACTTCTGGTCTATGGTTCTCAGAGCAGGGCTGGCCATATAGATAGCTCCATGTGACTGGAGACTGGACAGGAAAGCCGGGCAGTGTGCAGGGAGCCAAGCTTGGCCAGGCATCCTGAATGCTTTTTCTTTGATTTATTTATTATTTTTTCCATA
>NW_004950490.1:0-857 GCF_000317375.1 Microtus ochrogaster
TGCCCAGAGTCCAACATGGAAACATCCCTGTGAGCATCTGGGACCCTCTTTAGAGTCAAGTCTCTTGCCAACCCCACAATGCCTCTTTTAATTAAGATATCTTCTTCCCTGCTCCTATATCTGTCCTTCCTCCATCTCAACCATCCCACTCCCCCAAGCTTTTCCCTTCTCCCCTCTCTCTTCCCCTCTTCCCTTGCCCCCATCCCCAGCCCCATGCTCCCAACTTTTGCCTGGCAATCTTCTCTGCATCCAATTTCCAGGAGGATCTATATATGTTTGTTTTTTGGCGGGAGTTCACCTTATTATTTAGGTTCTCTAGGATCGCGAACTATCTGCTCAATGTCCTTTGCTTAGGGGCTAGAATCCACTAATGAGTGAGTGCATACCATATTCATATATTTGGGTATGGGTTATCCCACTAAGAAGAGTGTTTTCTACTTCCATCCATTTTCATGCAAAATTCAAGATGTTATTGTTTTTACCACTGAGTAGTACTTTAATATGTATATGTGCCATACTTTCTTTATCCACTCTTCCATTGAAGGGCATCTAGGCTGTTTACAGGTTCTGGCTATTACAAATAATGCTGCTATGAACATTGTTGAACAAATGCTTTTGTAGTATAATTGGGCATCTCTTGGGTATATTCCCAAGAGTGGTATTGCTGGATCCTGAAGTAGGTTGATTCCCAATTTTCTGAGAAACTGGCACACTGATTTCCAAAGTGGTTGTACAAGTTTGCATTCCCACCAGCAATGAATGAGTGTTCCCTTTCTCCACATCCTCTCCATCATAGTTTATCATTAGTGTTTTTGATTTTAGACATTCTGACAGGTGTAAGATGATATCTCAAAGTT
>NW_004950490.1:2013-3136 GCF_000317375.1 Microtus ochrogaster
AGTTAATACAGAGACTCATGACTGGACAACATGGACAGGGTAAGAGAATTCAGACATCCTATCCCTAAATGAGATGACTGTAGTACTCCTCTCCCCTCATGCTAGAGATCTATATGGAAGAGGAGATAGAAAGATTCTAAGAGCTAACAGTGTTGAATGATTTTAAGGAAACAGCATGGATGTTGGGCATATGAACTGTCAGAGACTGTAATTGCAAGCCCAATATCCACCAGGCTATTCAAACCAGAAAATAACCTCTCAAGAAGAAGGTGAAATGGGTATAAGTTTCTATCCCCAAGAAACTATTTGCAATTAATGTTGGGACAGGGAAAATCAGTTTCACTGATTGACACTGGGTATATGACTACAGATAAGGCTACATGCTCAAGAAATACTTGATCAACACAAAACAGAATCCATTTTTTGTTGTTTGTTTTTGTGTTTATTAAAACTTTTATTTGTTTTTTATTTTGATTGTTGTTTTTTTAAGAGAGGGTAAGAATATTAATTTAGAAGAGTAGGGAGGATATGGGGAGGAGTTGAATTTAGGGGAAATAATGTGATTAAAATATATTGTATGAAAAGTTTAAAACATAAATTAGGATAATAAAACATTAAAATAGAACTATCATATTACCATCTATACCAGTTCTGGCCACATAAAGGACCCTGTCTTACTTACTTTTCCATTTACATGAGACAAAACACTATGACCAAAGCAACTTCTAGAAATAGTTTATTTAGATTTACAGTTACAGGGAGCTAAGCATCCATGATGGCAGAGCAGAAGCATGGAGACAGGAACTAAGAACTTACATCCTTGTTGTAAACACAAAACAGACCTCACTGGGAGTGCTGCGAGGCTTTGAACCCTCCAAGCCCATCACAGTCACCTAGTTCTATCAGGTAGTGTATAGCTCCTAAACCTACCCAAAGAGTGCCACCAACTGGAAACCAAATATACAAACATTTGAGCATATGGGAAATACTTTATTCGACAAAAAAAATTGACAATATTTTGCTGCAAGTATATTTGTATATTCATGTTTTTGCTATTCTATTTACAATAGCTAGAGAAAGGAATATGTCATAGATCACCTAGTGAATAGATAATACACACAAA
>NW_004950490.1:5314-5730 GCF_000317375.1 Microtus ochrogaster
TTTTTTTTTTCGAGACAGGGTTTCTCTGTAGCTTTGGTGCCTGTACTGGGAATAGCTCTTGTACACCAGGCTGGCCTCAAACTCCCAGAGATCTGCCTGCCTCTGCCTCCCGAGTGCTGGGATTAACTGAGAACTCAAGAAAAATGGCAATGGGTTTTTGATCCTACTGCACGTACTGGCTTTGTGGGAGCCTGTGCAGATTGGATGCTCACCTTACTAGACCTGGATAGAGGTGGGTGGTCCTTGGACTTCCCACAGGGCAGGAACCCTGATAGCTCTATGGGCTGACAAGGGAGGGGAACTTGATTGGGGGAGGGGGAGGAAAATGGGACTCGGTGGCGGGGAAGAGAGAAATCTTTAATAAATAAATAAATGGAAAACAACAACAACAACAACAGAAAAAAAACAATAAAGGC
>NW_004950491.1:0-5729 GCF_000317375.1 Microtus ochrogaster
AAATTACTAAAAACTTTAAAAATTGAAACATGCAATTAAAAAGAGACAGAGCTGTCTACAAATGAGGAAATATATACAATAGTGTTTGGTGTGTGCATAATCGTTCCAAGAATTGATCCAGTATTCCACAAATTCCTATTGATGTAAAATCCCCTCTCCTGTTTAATCCCTGCACTGCAAAAGCAGACTGTGGCATATCTGTGAGAGTTTGAAGTCATTTAGATGTGCACAGTCAGACAAGGATATATAGTGAGACCATATTTGAAAAATAAATGGCATCTTTACATATTAAATTTGAAAAATAGTGTAATGTTCCTACATATGTATTTATAGTTTATGTAATCTCAATGTCACAAAGAAGCCTATATTCTTCTGGAAAATTCTCAACATGGGTTTTTCTTCCAATTTCAAGGCACATTTATTGCATAAATCAATTTTTCTTAGACATTCTAATTGCTAAATCTTTCCAATATTTCCTTAAGATTTCTTAGAGTATAGACATCAACTAACTTTAAATTTTTTATTATTTTTAAACCTTACTGTTTAAAAATATTTGCACAAAAACCTAAAACATTGCACTCCAAAATTAACCAGACCCCAAATGCATATAACTCAAGTGTTTTGAAAGAGGATAGAGTCCTATTTGTTTTTAATTCTTAGTTATAATTCTGCCATTGACTTTTCTATTGGTGGATAAGGGCATAAATTATTTCCAATAAAGAAACTCTGAAATTTAAAATTTAATGAGAAGCTTCACAGCGTCCTTTCTAAATGTCATTTTAACTGTGTATTTTTTCATTAAAACTGATTCTAACTTTCATTATAACAATCTTATTATTCAATTCATAGTAAAAGTATATTTCAAAAAAGTATGATATTGCAAATTGATTTCCTCACATACAGTGTTAATGTACTCTCTATAGAATAGTGTCATGCACTTACATATAAAGATTATCATGAAAGACTTATATAAGAAATTATAGATTTTCCCTGTTCTTTAAATAAAGATTGCTAAGAATGATTTGTTTGTTCATGTTTACTTGAGTGCTTGTATGTCTGTCAAGGGGCTTGTATGTGCATGTGTGTAATATGTGTAAACATAAAAAAGCTCTGATACCCATACATATTCCAGCAGAGACTAAATGATGTGTTGACATAGATGCATATTCATTTCTACCGCCATTCCTTGAGAAAAGGATTGTGATGGCCTCTTGAGATAGCTGTGTTATTTAAAGAAGAGTTTTCAGTTTGTCCATGGGAACTGCATGGTTCCGATTCAGCAACAGTGGTTTAAGGTTGATCCACCATGCCTGGCTTTGGACATGAGAGCTAAGAATACAAACAAAAGTCTTCATTCATACTAAGCAAGTACTTTTATTTACTGAGCCATCTCCTCAGTCCTTAAATATGCTGTTTTAACATTTATCAGAAACCACCATCAGTCTCGTCCACATTTTTCTGATAGTACTTATCATTTCTTTATTCCTGAAAGTGTACACCATAGGATTGAGCAATGGTGTAAGGACATCCATAAATACAAACACATTTTTCTCAAAAGAGAATGAAGATGTGGGTTGGGCATATATTAATATACAAGGTACAAAATAAAAACGACAACAGTAATATGGGATCCACAGGTGGACAGAGCCTTACATCGTCCTTCAGAACTGTGACCTCTCAAAGAGAACAAAATGACACCATAAGAAACCAGAAGAAATGAGAATATAATGATGCAAACACCAAAATGACAAAAATGTGTGTGTTGGTGCAAGCAAGCTTCAACAATGGGATCAAGTCACATATGAAATGATCAGTGCCATTGGGTCCACAGAAGGGCAATTGAAAAGTGAAGATCATTTGTATGATAGAATGTAAAAATCCTCCAGCCCAGGCTACCGCCACTAGAATACCACATAGCCTCCTGCTCATGATTAAAGAGTAGTGTAAGGGCTTGCAAATGGCCACATAGTGGTCATAGGCCATGGATGCCAGAATGATCACCTCCACTGCAGTAAGAAAGTGCACAGCAAAGACCTGTGTCATGCAACATTCAAAGGAGATCGTCTTCCTCTCATAAACCAAGTCTGCAATCATCTTTGGTGTGACAACAGAAGAGACACATGCATCCAGGAATGATAGGAATGCCAAGAAGAAGTACATAGGGGATGCCAACAGAGAAGGACTGTAGACAATGGTCACCACAATTATCATGTTGCCAACAAGGGTTGCAAAATAGACCAGTGAAAATATAACAAATGATATTTTCTCAATTTGGGGGTTCTGTGAAAGCCCTAAAAGTATAAACTCATTGACAAAACTCTGATTATGCATTATTCTACAGAGGCATTGAAAGGAGAATGTATTCATGAATCTGCATTCATAAACCTCTCTCTGTATATTACAAGTTTACAGTATCAACATCATCGATATAGTGTATCTTTATGCAAAATTATATTTAATGATTTTATTACATTCAGAACAAAGTAGTACATTTTAAAAAAATATCATTAGATCTTACATAAAATTACCAAGTGGTTTTGGTGGCACACACCTTTAATCCCACCTTTAATTGGGAGGTAGGGGCAGGCAGATCTCTGAGTATACAATGTTCTAAGACAACAGGGCTACCCAGAGAAATATTATCTTGAACCCCCTGCTCAAAAAAAAACAAAAATACATATAATTGAGATAAAATTATTGAATAACTTAATATAGTAATAATTTTTTAATATTTTCTGATAAAACCATATGTGTTAGAGAAACCATGAATTTTCACCTTTTTTCTATCTCTAAAGCTTTCTGGTAGTAAAATATTGAAAATCAGTTGGAAACTATACCTTAATAATAAACCAACATCTACACTTTACTAATCATGTCTGCCATCTGCATTGAGAAGGTATGGTTAGTCATCTACAGTGAAGAATTGAAGTTCCATCTACCAATAGAAGAAGAGATAAAATGTACTTTGAAAAATCTGAGAATATTTTAAGTTTTGTCTCAAAACATGAAGTATATTAGAATTCAAATCAAGTAATTTGTTCTATAAAACACTTAAAGTTCTGCACAAGAGTAACTACCATTAATATGATGTTCAAGAAAAAAATGTTGAAAATTTATTTTAATTAATCAATGTACACGGTGACCAGAAGATATAAAAATGATGTTTTTTGTCATAATGACTAATTGGAGTTGAAAAATTAAACTGGGTAAGACTCAGGCTCACTATCCTGAGGATTAACAAGGTAAAGAGTGAGTGTTTTTTTTTTAAAAAAAGAGAGAATTTCAGAATAGATGTGGTCTTTGTATAGACTCCCTTTATCTATATTGGTACTGCATCCATTGTCCAAGTGTGAATTAGGCAGTTTAATAAAAGCAACAAGGTAAAAGATAGATGATTAAAAGATGATGAACCAATAACCTGTATGAAAATTGGCAAATATGATATAGCATGAGGAGAGATTGTTAAATATTTAGATTCCTGAGATTCAATTACGCACCAGATATTTAACAATTTGACCTAGTTTAGAAAAATATACTTCTATAAAAATATGGTTTGACATTCAGATAAATTTAGTAAAAAACATATTCATTATTAGATTCCTTGTTCAACTCCAATAACTTTAAAAAGAATCAAATTAGATATTCGAAAAACATTTCTAATGATATTGCCCTTACAATCCTAGGACTAATTTACTTACTTGTAAACTCAATTGCTTCATGTAGATCATATGGCAAATTTTGCAGCTCTTGAACTCATTTTCCCAGGAAGCCAGAGTTTTAAAAGGTATTCTTATCTTCTCTTCAGTATAACAAAAATGTTTCACTGGATATATTTTTCTGTGTGAATATCTGTATGAACACAATGCATAGATATAAATACATACATGTATATGTGTTAATGCATATTTTAAGTAAAATGTATCTATATAGAAAAAAGTGGTGATTTTAATAACTCAGATTTACAGAGTACAGATACATTGCAGTTGTAGTAGCAATAGAAGAAAATACGTACAATTACTTTGAAACAACCACTCCCACAACCACTTTTATGACGTTCTTAGGGTACTCGCTAGTATCTATAATGGGAACTCTGTTTCCAATCATAAGTTACAACCAAAGATATGTGAAAACAACCAAAGAAAAAAATTAAAAAAAAAACCCTACAGGATCTCTGGGTCACTGGATCAGGCAGTAATCATTCAAGACAGACAAAAATGGTCACCACATAATTCATCAGTTTTAATTGTGTGCTAAATCAAAATATAAAAAAACTAAAATGAGTAAGGAGATCGTGGTAGATGGTGTCTAAGTATGAAATATCAGGACAAGGGGCTGGAGAGATGGCTCAGAGGTTAAGAGCACTGGCTGCTCTTCCAGAAGTCCTGGGTTCAATTCCCAGCAACCACATAGTGGCGCACAACCATCTCTAATGAAATCTGGTGCCCTCTTCTAGCATAGAAATGTACCTGCACAAGGAACCTTGTATACATAATAAATAAATTTAAAAAATATCAGGACAAAATTCAGCATTTCTTAGAATGAAAATACATGGAAATAAAAAAAAACTGCTCCAGATTCTTAATTGTTTTTCTTTTCAGATTTTGACCTCTATCTCAGGACAGGTCAGGTTACTTGATGATTCAAAAATGTAATAAACATAGGGACATTCAAAGGTCCTTGTGAAAATCACATCAAACTAATAATGTAAGCAAAAATGTAGGAGGCGTTATTGAGTGTTAAGAAAAGGAAAATTCAGATAATGATAGAGAGCAAGTAAGATTATTATATATGGAATCCTATTTTTTCCCTGAAACCAAAGCTACTGTTTTTCTTCCTATTTTTTTCACAGTGCAAAATATTTGGTTTTATTAGCCTTGGTGCAATATGATAGTTCCGATAGTTCCAGTGCAAAGCATGGTCTAATGCTCTTAATTGGTAGTGAAAGGCTCAAGTTCTGTCCTCACTCAAGACACTCATATTTTACAGCAAAACCGCGTGGAAGTTCTCAAGGTAAACAAAGGCCAATATTAACTTTAAAATTAAGTAAATGCTAGCATAATCTTTTATGTTTACTTAAGATGCCCATTAATTCTGATATAAACGAAGTGGTCATTTTCAGATAGTAATTTTCTAAATTTGCTGTTACAAAGTCAGCAATGAATAATTCAGTGTAGTCACTATAGCTTAAAACCACGAGTTATGATTTCATATTATTGAAAAGATCATAAGCCTAAACAGAAGCTACAACATAATTTATTCTTATAAAATAAAAGACTTATACTAGAAAACTGAGCTAAATGCACATAAAATCTCTTATTTGGTTAAGGCTAATATATCCCTGTTTATTTCATAGTCTTGCCAAAGAAACTCTTATTAAAGCCCTGTGGCAGTGGCAGTTTCAATTTTGGAGATCAGATCTCAAATCTTATGACAGTACACACAACCAAATTTGTTTTTAATCATATTCTAAAAACCATAATTCAAAAATAACTTGTGACTATTGATGTCAACATTATTTTAAGAGATTCCTATACAACCAAACTGGAATGAAACACTTTATCAGTGTTTTTTATACAATCACATTATAGAGTAATCCAGTTAAAATGAAATGGATTCACTCATTCGATACAGTTAGAAGACATATTAGAAATTAATCCAGAATCCTGCTGGCATTTCTGAAATACTAATACAGTTCTCAAATTGTACTTTGGAAATAAAATGAGAGGAGA
>NW_004950492.1:0-1118 GCF_000317375.1 Microtus ochrogaster
TAAAAATTGTTAAATAAGCTTAATGAAGGTTAGTTTGTTGATGATCTCAAAATTAACACTGTCTCTCAGTGCCCCTCAGACCCCTTTAAGGTTTAGCTAAGACACTGTCACTTGTGAGGGAAAAGTAATTAAGGGAATCTGAGAGGAAAAGATCAAGTCACAAATGATTTTTCCTCAACATGTCTCTTTGTTGTTCTCTCATTCTTGTCCTCTATATTCTAATTCTTCTGTTCTGTCTATAATTTTTAGTTCTAATTCTGTGTCTCTATTCTAATTCCAAATCTCTGCTACATTCTTTCTTCTTCTTCCATCCTCCTCCTCCTCCTCCTGCACCTCCTCCTCCTTCTCTTCCTCCTCCTCCTCCTCCTCCTTCTTCATTTTTCTATTTCTGCTAATTTCTGGGACACTTCTGCTCCAACTTCTACTTCAGCCTCAGCTAACTCCCTTTGTCCTTACCCAGCTATATAAAGCCACAAAATCTTGCAGGCATTCATCTGAAGGTCACATACCATTACTTAAGCAAATCATAAAAAAACAGAGTCATTGCAACAACTCACGGTGCAATAAATCCAGATGGTAAGGAAAGAGAACTTTCTTTCAGTTAATTCCCTGACTAGTGGGAGGCAAATTGCAGCTATAAAAGGAAAGGTCTCTTTGATTGTCTTATCTATAGAGGTAGCTACAGAACTAAACTAATAAGAGAAATAAGGAGATCATGTGTCACATACTATTCTTTCGAGTGTACAAAACATTTAAACATTTTGTGATTATTGGTCAAAGGCCAGGCATACGCAGACTGAGACTTGTTGGTTTACAAATGTGTCCTCAGAGAGAGTGCAGCAGCGTGAGCTGTAGATGCAAGGGGCAGGTGGGTCCAAACAGCACTTGCCAAGTCACTGTGACATTAAAAACATCCTCAAACTTAAGTTATTTATTCTGTCCAGCATGTGACACTAAAATAGAAAGCGAAGCATGTAACTCTATTCTGAGGTTATGAAGTTACTTTAGTTTATATTTTGTAGCTAGTCCCGGTCAGTCAGAAAATTTTTTCCCGCCTGAGCAAAGACCATAAAACTGAAGTTAGCAGTCTATGTAGAGTTAATTATTGCCATTGGTAC
>NW_004950492.1:2333-2843 GCF_000317375.1 Microtus ochrogaster
AATGTATAAAAACCATAAGCTTTGAACAATATGTAGAGGTTGATAAATTACACCCAGTGTGAAAGGAATTAAAGGGACAGCACACACACACACACACACATACACACACCACACACACACACACAAGCACTTACCAAACCACACATCACACATACACACACACATACACACACAAAAACCCACAACCCACACAAACACACATATAACACAAACACACACAAGTTCAGTTCTGAGAGCATGTCCTAAGTTGAATGGATTCTGGAACTTCTGGAAGGTGGCAAATCTATCACTGCTCATTCTTTTTGATGGTTATGTTAGTGAATTCTATGTTGGAAAAACCACATTTGTTATGATCTGTCTTGTCCCTTTAAAAGACAAGCCCCTCCCATAACCCACCCTGCTGTTCCCAAGGCAAGTGGATCTAGCATCTGCTTCCAGCTGAGCTCCTTCCTTTCTTTCCATTTCTCTCTTGAAGAGGTAGTTGCTGCTGTGGCTCCTCTCCTCTCTCTC
>NW_004950492.1:3291-3860 GCF_000317375.1 Microtus ochrogaster
ACATTTTCTCAAAGTATCATAACAAAGAATTAAAATATACAGAAAGCTATTTAACAAAGATACCATTTTTTAAAAAATTCTCTTAAATTGCCTTTTTTTTTATAATGAAGCATATCACCTAAACATGTTGTACTATACAAATAAGGTGCTTTTTAAATTTGGTACACAAAAAAGACAATTTTTTCCTTATTCAACATTTTTCTGTAGCTCAATCTGTATGTAAAGAGTTTTTATATATTAAAAGAGTATACATTTACATTAATATTTAGAAAGACTCTATAACTTAGTCAGCCATGTGGGTGAAAATTTAAATAAGTTTGTTGCAGGATATTTGATCACACTGTGAACCTCCAGATTAAGTTATTTACTAGAAAAACCTGTTCTAGTTGTGCTGTGGCTCAGACCTAGCACACTAAGGACTCCCATGTGGAGTCAACAAAGGCTAGCATATTAAGTTGAGGCAGGATCAAGCCCCTTCCCCACTGCATCACCAGTCCCTAGGTGCACCAAAAGTCAGCTGACATAGTGACTTCTGTTTTTGTCCTTCAGTAAAGAGAGCTTGCCTGGGA
>NW_004950492.1:4245-4753 GCF_000317375.1 Microtus ochrogaster
GATGTACTCAGGCAATGCCCTGGCCAGACAAAGATCTTAGATTGTATGCAGTTCTAGAGGTCCCTTTAAGAGACAAGCTCTAGGGGGCTGGAGAGATAGCTCAGAGGTTAAGAGCATGGCTGCTTTTCCAGAGGTCCTGAGTTCAATTCCCAGCACCCACATGGTGACTCACAGCCATTGGTAATGAGATCTGGTACTTTCTTCTGGTGTGCAGACATACATGCAAACAGACCACTGTATACATAATAAATAAATTTTAAAGAAAGCTCTGAAGCCAGAGACCTCGGGGGCTCACGGAGACACAAATAGTTATAATACAGAACAGACCAAGAACAGATCCCAAAGATATAGATAGCAACTGCAAGGATTGTAACAAGAGGCAAAGGCACTGCCACCACCAACTGGAGGAAGAGATGGCTAGGCATCAATACAAGAATTCATTCAACAACCTAAAAAGCAACAAGGTAACATCAAAACCCAGTGGTCATTCAACAGGAAGGCTAGACCA
>NW_004950492.1:4939-5728 GCF_000317375.1 Microtus ochrogaster
AACTGTACCCACAAAAGCACAGGCAAACCCCAAAGACAGAAACACACAAACACTATGACCAAAATAATAATAATAACAAGAATTAACAATCACTAATCACTAATACCTCTTAATTTCACTGGACTAAATTCACCTATAAAAAGACACCAGCCAAGAGAATGGATATGAAAGGAGGATTCATCCTTCTGCTGTATACAAGAAAGACACCTCAACCTCAAAAATAGACATCACCTCAGAGTAAAGGGTAGTGAAAAGGTTCTCCAATCAAATGGACCTAAGAAACAAGCAGATGTATTTAATAATAAGAGCGGCGGGGCAGTGTCCCCAGCACCCCAGGTGCACCCCGGCCGCCTGGTTAGCTTATGCCCTGAAATAATTACACGGACACTGTATTCTTTTAAGCACTGCTTGGCCCATTTCTATCTAGCCTCTTTTAGGCTAACTCTCATACCTGGACTAGCTCATCTCTAATAATCTGCTGTAGCCCACAAGGTGGCTTACCAGGGAGGTTCTAGCCTACGTCCATCCTGTGTCGGAGCTTCATCGCGTGTGCCTCAGAGAGCAGAGTTCTCGCTTCTGCCTGCAGGAGTGGAGCATCGTGTCTCTCTGAGGCGTCTGTCCCCGAGAGGAGAGCTGTTGAGTCTGAGCTCACTTCTTCTTCCTCCCAGCGTTCTGGTTCTGTTCTGTTTACTCCTCCCACCTATGTTTTAACCTATCAGGGCAAGCAGCTTCTTTATTTAATTAACCAATGACCTTCCTCCATCAGATGTAGCTGTTCTAATATCTAAT
>NW_004950493.1:0-980 GCF_000317375.1 Microtus ochrogaster
TTCTCAATATTGTTTGTTACATTTATTATTTGTTATTATTGTTTATAGTTGTAGTTAGTTTAGTTCTGTCTTATTTAGACAAAAAAGGGGAGATGTAGAGAGAGCCCGCCCTGTGGGGGCGGGACGGCCTCGGGAAAATGTCTATAAATTGGGGTGCACAAATGCTGGTAACCCCTTCTTCCTGTTTCCTATTTCTAGGCATCGCGGAAACTTCGGTTTCGTGAGTGTGTTTTTTATTAAAGTGGCGTTATCTTATACCAATTGGCCTGTATAATTTCGATCCACCTTCAAACACACATGAGATTCTCTGAAGAGAAGCCATTGTTTCAGATATGTCAAAATATTGTAAGAAGTGAGACCAGTGTTGCTTTTCACTGTAGAATCTTTATGTTGAAAGATAATCACGTACTTTTAAAATTGTATGAATTTCATCAAATGCTCTTCAAAGAAACGCACATACAATTCTCTGAAGATAAGAGCTGTTGTTTGGGAAAAGTCAAAGCATTCCTAGAAGTGAGACCAGTGTTGCTTTTCACTGTGGAAGCTTAATTCTGAAGGATAATCACGTTCTTTTGTAAGTGTATGAATTTCATGTAATGCTTTTGTGAGAAACGCACATGCGTTTCTCTGAAGAGAAGAGCTATTTTTCTTGAAAAGTCAAAGTATTCTATTAGCGAGACCAGTGTTGCTTTTCACTGTAGAGGCTTTAATTCGAAAGATAATCACGTTCTTTTGAAAGTGTATGAATTTCATGAAATTCTTTTTTGAGAAACGCACATGCGTTTCTCTGAAGAGAAGATCTGTTGTTTGGGAAAAGTCAAAGCATTACTAGAAGTGAGACCAGTGATGCTTTTCCCTGTAGAAGCTTTACTTTGAAAGATAATCACATTCTTTGGAAAGTGTATGAATTTCATGATATGCTTTTGTGAGAAAAGCACATGGTTTTCTCTAAATAGAAACCATTTTTTCAGATATGTCAA
>NW_004950493.1:1259-5720 GCF_000317375.1 Microtus ochrogaster
GAAAGGTCAAAGTATTCTTAGAAGTGAGACCAGTGTTTCTGTTCACTGTAGAAGCTTTACTTTGAAAGATAATCATGTTCTTTAGAAAGTGTATGAATTTCATGAAATGCTTTTGTGAGAAAAAGCATATGCGTTTATCTTAACAGAAGAGCTGTTGTTTGGGAAAAGTCAAAGCATTCTTAGAAGTGAGACCAGTGTTGCTTTTCACTGTAGAAGCTTTACTTTGAAAGATAATGACGTTCTTTTGAAAGTGTTTGAATTTCATGACATGCTATTGGGAGAAACGCACATGGGTTTCTCTGAAGAGAAGCCATTGTTTCAGATATGTCAAAGTATTTTAAGAAGTGAGACCAGTGTTGCTTTTCACTGTAGAAGCTTTTCTTTGAATGATAATCACGTTATTTTGAAAGTTTATGAATTTCATGAAATGCTTTTTTGAGAAACGCACATGGGATTCTCTGAAGAGAAGAGATTTTGTTTGAGTAATGTCAAACTATTGTGAGATGTGAGACCAGTGTTGCTTTTCACTGTAGAACCTTTATTTAAAAGATAATCATGTTCTTTGGAAAGTGTATGAATTTCATGATATTCTTTTGTGAGAAACGCACATGGCTTTCTCTGAAGAGAAGCCATTTTTTCAGATATGTCAAAGTATTGTAAGAAGTGAGAAAAGTGTTCCTTTCCTTTTCACTGTAGAAGCTTTACTTTGAAAGATAATCACATTTTTGCAGGTGTATGAATTTCATGATATGCTTTTGTGAGAAACGCACATTGTTTTCTCTGAAGAGAAGCCATTTTTTTCAGATATGTCAACGTATTGTAAGAAGTGAGACCAGTGTTCCTTTTCACTGTATAAGCTTTACTTTGAAAGATAATCACGTTTTTGCTAGTGTATGAATTTCATGAAAAGCTTTTGTAAGAAACATACATGTGTTTCTCTGAAAAGAGAAGCAGTGTTTTGAGAAACTTGAAAAGTATTTTGAGAAGTGAGAAAATGCTCTTTTCTCTGTAGAAGCTTTACTTTGAAAGATAATCACGTCCTTTTGAAAGTGTATGAATTTCATGAAATGCTTTTGTGAGAAACACACATGCGTTTCTCTATAGAGAAGAGCTGTTGTTTGGGAAATGTCAAACTACTGTTAGATGTGAGACCAGTGTTGTTTTCACTGTAGAAGCTTTATTTTGAAAGATAATCACTTTCTTTGAAAGTGTGTCAATTTCATGAAATGCTTTTAGAGAAATGCACATGGGTTTCTCTGAAGAGAAGAAGTGTTGTTTTGGAAAGGTCAAAGTATTCTTAGAAGTGAGACCAGTGTTGCTTTTCACTGTAGAAGCTTTACTTTGAAAGACAATAACTTTCTTTTAAAAGTGTATGAATTTCATGAAATGCTTTTTTGAGAAAAAGCATATGCATTTCTTTTAACAGAAGAGCTGCTGTTTGGGAAAAGTCAAAGAATTCTTAGAAGTGAGACCAGTGTTGCTTTTCACTGTAGAACCTTTACTTTGAAAGATAATCACGTTCTTTTGAACTTGTTTGAATTTCATGATATGCTTTTGGGAGAAATGCACACTGGTTTCTCTGAAGAGAAGCCATTGTTTCAGATATGTCAAAGTATTATAAGAAGTGGGACAGGGTTGCTTTTCAGTGTAGAAGCTTTTTTTGAAAGATAATCATGTTCTTTTGAAAGTGTATGAATTTCATGAAATGCTTTTGTGAGAAACACACATGCGTTTCTCTGAAGAGAAGGGCTGAGGTTTGGGAAATGTCAAACTATTGTTAGATGTGAGGCCAGTGTTGCTTTTCACTGTAGAAGCTTTACTTTGAAAGATAATCACGTTCTTTTGAAAGTGTATGAATTTCATGAAATGCTTTTGTGAGAAACGCACAGGTGTTTCTATGAAGAGAGGAGTTGTTGTTTGGGAAAAGTCAATCCATTCTTAGAACTGAGACCAGTGTTGATTTTTACTGTTGAAGCTTTAATTTGAAAGATAATCACGTTCTTTGGAAAGTGTATAAATTTCATGATATGCGTTTGTGAGAAACGCACATGAGTTTATCTGAAGAGAAGCCATTGTTTCAGATATGTCAAACTATTGTTAGAAGTTAGACCAGTGTTACTTTTCACTGTAGAAGCTTTACTTTGAAAGATAATCACGTACTTCAAAAGTGTTTGAATTTCATGAAATGCTTTTTTGAGAAACGCACATGGGATTCTCTGAAGAGAAGCCATTGTTTCAGATATGTCAAAGTATTATAAGAAGATGGACGGTGTTGATTTTCACTGTGGAAACTTTTTTTGAAAGATAACCACGTTCCTTTGAAAATGTATGAATTTCATGAAATGCTTTTTTGAGAAATGAACATCGATTTCTCTGAAGAGAAGAGCTGTTGTTTGGGAAATGTCACTTCTTACAATACTTTGTCATATCTGAAAAAATGGCTTCTCTTCAAAGAAAACCGTTTGCGTTTCTCACAAAAGCATAACATGTGCATTTCTCTAAAAAGCATTTCATGAAATTCATACAATTTCAAAAGAATGTGATTATCTTACAAAGTAAAGCTCCAGCAGTGAAAAGCAACACTGGTCTCACTTCTAAGAATGCTTTGACTCTTCTCAAACAACAGCTCTTCTCTTCAGAGAAATGTATATGATTTTCTCACAAAAGTATTTCATGAAATTCATACACTTTCAAAAGAACGTGATTATCTTTCAAAGTAAAGCTTCTACAGAGAGAAGCAACACTGGTCTCACTTCTAACAATAGTTTGACATTTCCCAAACCACAGCCCTTCTCTTCATAGAAACGATCGTGCGTTTCTCCCAAAAGCATTTCATGAAATTCATACACTTTCAAAAGTTAATGATTATCTTTCAAAGTAAAGCGTCTACAGTAAATAGCAGCACTGGTCTCACTTCTAACAATAGTTTGACCTTTCCCAAACCGCAGCCCTTCTCTTCAGAAAAACCGATGTGCGTTTCTCAAAAAAGTATTTCATGATATTCAAACAGTTTCAAAGAACATGATTATCTTTCAAAGCAATGCTTCTACAGTGAAAAGCAACACTGGTCTCACTTCTAACAATAGTTTGACCTTTCCCAAACTGCAGCCCTTCTCTTCAGAGAAACGCATGTGCATTTCTCACAGAAACATTTCATGAAATTCATACACTTTCAAAAGAACGTGATTATTTTTCAAAAAAAGCTTCTACAGTGAAAAGCAACACAGTCCCTCTTCCTATACTACTTTGACATATCTGAAACAATGGCTTCTCTTCAGAGAAACCCATTTGCGTTTCTCCCAAAAGCATATCATAAATTCAAACACTTTCCAAAGAACGTGATTATCTTTCAAAGTAAAGCTTCTACAGTGAAAAGCAACACTTGTCTCACTTATAGAAAACTTTGACGTTTCATGAAAAATAGTTCTTCCCTTCATAGAAACGCATGTGCGTTTCTCACAAAAGCATTTCATGAAATTCATATACTTTCAAAAGAATGTGATTATCTTTCAAAGTAAAGCTTCTACAGTGAAAAGGAACACTGGTCTCACTTCTTACAATACTTTGACATATCTGAAAAAATGGCTTTTCTTCAGAGAAAAACATGTGCTATTCTCACAAAAGCATATCATGATATTCACCCACATTTAAAAGAACGTGATTATCTTTCAAATTATAGCCTCAACAGTGAAAAGCAACACTGGTCTCACTTCTAAGAGTGCTTTGACTTTTCCCAAACAACATCACTTCTGTTAAGAGAAACGCATATGCTTTTTCTCACAAACGCATTTCATGAAATTCGTACACTTTCAAAAGAACGTGATTATCTTTCAAAGTAAAGCTTCTACAGAGAAAAGAGCATTTTCTCACTTCTCACAATACTTTTCAAGTTTCTGAAAACACTGCTTCTCTTTTCAGAGAAACGCATGTGCGTTTCTCACAAAAGCATTTCATGAAATTCATACACCTGCAAAAACGTGATTATCTTTCAAATTAAAGCTTCTACAGTGAAAAGCAACACTGGTCTCACTTCTTACAATACTTTGACATATCTGAAAAAATGGCTTCTCTTCAGAGAAAACCATGTGCGTTTCTCACAAAAGAATATCATGAAATTCATACACTTTCCAAAGAACGTGATTATTTATCAAAGCAAAGGTTCTACAGTGAAGAGCAACACTTGTCTCACTTCTAACAATACTTTGACATTACCCAAACAAAAACTCTTCTCTTCAGAGAAACCCATGTGCGTTTCTCACCAAAGCATTTCAGGAAATTCATACATTTTCCAAAGAAAACAGGATCGAACAGTCTGCTGTTTGCAAGAAACACATCTCAACCACAAAGACAGACATCTACTCAGAGTAAAGGGTTGGGAAAAGGTTTTTCAAGCAAACGGTCCTAAGAAAAAAGCAGGTGTGGCCATACTAATTTCTAACAAAACTGACTTCAAACTAAAAT
>NW_004950494.1:0-1884 GCF_000317375.1 Microtus ochrogaster
AGTGCCAGATATTCACACAGCAGACAAATACCAGAGTCCCAGATATGGCCCCATACCTGGGCTCACCAGCCAGTGACTTTGTAGCAGATTTATAAGGTTGGACCTCTTACTTCGTGTAAAACACAATGTGTTAACTATATACAAGTGTATACATATTCGGGTTATGTTATGGAGATTCCTCTCCTGCACATACCTCCACTAAAATCACCATCTTTGGACTTAGAGAATAGCTTATCCACTTCCATATTATTCTGTACAGTATTGCTTCTCACTAGTGAACTCCTGTAGCAAGTAGAGAAGAGTGATTGCAAGCCCCATATCATGGCGTGTAATTTCTAATCGTTTCCTTACATCCTGGAGCATCTGGCCCAAATGGGATAACCCTAAGAAAACAGTTACAATGTCAATTACGTGTCATCAGGCTGGACGACTTGGATAGGGTTCTCAGAGGGCAGTATGTATTTTGAATAAGCATCTAATACCTGGTATAGTTTGTCACATAGCCAAGATCCATTCGTTCATGAATTCAAAGTCTGAAAAAAAATTATACACATTATAACCACTATTCACACACTAGAAACACTTTTGTTTCCTTTCCATTTACATTAACTTCTTCTGGACTAGAACTTTTACATATAGTTGTGAGAGCAATACTGTCAGAAACCACAATAAACATTTCATTGAACTGTTTGCCCTGGCCACTTTTAGGTTTTTGGTGCCCTCTAATTAAGACTAAGAAATAAATAACAGTGTTAGAGGGGTGATTGATATAGATTACAATGAGGAAATTGAATTGCTGCACCACAATGGAGATAGGAAGATATGTCTGGAGTGAGGAAATCACTTCAAGCATCCTTTGCTTATAGCAAGTCCTGTGATTAAAATTAATAGAAAACTACAACAGCCTAAACCTAGTAGGATGATGTAGATCAGTGAGGAATGAAGGTGTGGGTATCTTAGCCAGGCAAAGAACCAAGGCTACCTATGGTGCTTTTTGAGTTTGGAGAAAAACCAAAAACATAGGAGATGAACCTAGTTATAAATATCAGATACGGCCACATGAACAGTTACAGAAGTGAGGATTATAGTTGACATGAGTGTTTTTCTAAGAATATGATAATTCATATATTTGTGTTTTCTTTCAATTTATTCATTATATTATATAACAATTGATAACTAAAGAACTATCCTGATGGGGAAGCATTTTGGGGTTAGGGAGAAACTGGTAGCAGATAAACCTCCAGAAATACACAAGGATAATCCAAAATAACACTCCTGGGAATAATGGAGAGTGTACCTGAACTCACGATCTACTGTTATCAGATTAGTGACTACAATAATTGTCACCAGAGACACTCTATCCAGAAACTGTGAAAACAGATGCAAGATCCACACCTAAACACTGAGTTAAGCTCTGGGGATCTTCCTGAAGAAAGAGAGGATGGATTATAAGAGTCCAGGGGTGTCATGGTGGGAGAACTCACAGAGAGATCTGAGCTAGTGGGAGCTGGTGGACTCTGGATCAATTGTTAGGGACTTTCCACGACATGGACCTAGGCACTTTGCATCTGAGTAACAATTGTGTAGATTGGTCTCTATGTAAGGCTCCTTGCAGTGAGATCAAGTCCTTTCACTGACGCTTAGCTGACTTTTGGAAGCATGGTCCCCATGGAGGATTACCTAGCCCAACCTTGATGCAAGTGGAGGAGCTAGGGCCTGCCTCATCCTGATGTGCCATGCTTTATTCCAGCCTGTGGATTCTGCCCCTTTCTAAAGGGAGAAAGGGGACCAGTGGAAGGGAATCAAGTTATGGAAAGCAGGGGGAAACTGGGAGAAGAGGAGGGAAGGGAAAACTGTGTTTGGTATGCAAAATAAGTGAAAAAA
>NW_004950494.1:2289-3597 GCF_000317375.1 Microtus ochrogaster
AGGAAGATATATTTCTAATCCATATCTTGAAGTAAGAAATCAAAGACTTTTATCTGAGCCAAAAATTATTTTGCAAGACTCTATTCTGACATGAAAGACAAAAACTTATGCTCTGTGCCTAACTTTGACAGAGAGTCAATTCCTTTAATGTCATTAGGACCTACTTCTTCATGATTCAGCATGTTTGAAGACAGGGGATTCAAATAGCCTTCTGATATAGTAAGCACTGCATTCTTGGACTATCCTTCCACAAGCAGCCTCTGTTGGATGACATGGACTGAGACTCATCTATCTTTCTTATAAATCTCCTTTCTCTATGTTTTAATTTTATTCATTTTTATTGAGCTAACACTTTTCTCTACTCCCTCTCTGCGCCTCTCTCCTCGCATTCAACCCTCCCCCATTTCCCCATTCTCCCAATTTACTCAGGAGATCTTGTGTTTTTCTACTTCCCATGAATATTAGATGTGTATGTCTCTCTTAGTGTCCTCATTGTTTTCTAGGTTATCTGGGATTGTGATTTGTTGGCTGGTTTTCTTTGCTTTATGTTTAGAAACTACTTATGAGTGAGTACATGTGGTAATTGTCTTTCTTGGTCTGGATTACCTAACACAAAACAATGTTTATTAGCTCCATTTATTTGTCTGCAAAATTCAAGATATTATTATTTTATTTTCTGCTGTGTAGTACACCATCGTGTAAATGTACCACATTTTCCTTATCCATCCTTTGGTCGAAGGTTGTTTAGGTTGTTTTCAAATTCTGACTATGACAAACAATGCTGCTATGAACATAGTTTAACATATAATCTTGCTTTCTTGCACACGACCCCTCCCCCAAGCCTGCGTTTTCTGCTGGGTCCTTTGCTTGGGAACAGTTTTCTGCTCCTACACTGGGGCTGCCCACCCAGAGCTGTGAGTGCCTGCCTACTGGGCGGGCCTCAGGAACCCCCGAAAGGGAGCACGCACACCTTCAGCTTTTGCGGGAGGGTGTCTTGTGTTCTACTCTTCCCCGCCCTGACCCCCAAGTTCTCCCTTTTGTCCACAGGTCATTGGACTACCAGGAGTCTATGTTTCGGTGCTGAGGAGTTCCATCTGGATGGGACGGTTCCTGCTTCTACACTGAAGAGATACACCCAGATTGTCAGTCACAGCAAAGACTGGACCAAGACACCAGGCCTCTCCTGGCTCCATTTGAAGGAAGAGATGGGAAGGCGCCAATGCAAGAATTCCTCCAACAACCCGAATGGCAACATGACATCACCAGAATCCAGGGATCCCGAAACAAGAAGAATTGTACACCCTACTC
>NW_004950494.1:4057-4580 GCF_000317375.1 Microtus ochrogaster
TCTCATCACAAAACATTCAGGAAATCTGGGACACAATAAAAAGACCAAACCTAAGAATAATTGGGATAGAAGAAGGAGAAGAAGCACAGCTCAACAGTCCAGAAAATATATTTAATAAAATTATAGAAGAGAGAGAGTGCACCGCAGAGGTGCTGCAATCAGGAATAGGCTTTGGTGGACCAGTGCGGCAACAGAGGCAAGCAGCAGGGAGCAGCACTGCAGCAGATGCACAAGGCGGGGACGGGAGCACAATAACGAGAGCAGATCGCCCCACTACAATTAAATCAAAGAGGTAGGCCTTTTGTTGGCGATGTCACTGGCAAACGGGGAGCCAGGTCCTGATCCTGAAGACCCTTCGGAGGAGTGAGAGGGTTCTTGGCCTGCGGCAGGAACCAGGAAACAGCGAGGGCAGTTGGTAAGCGGAACACTTGGCCAGCAGAGAAACCTGATCCGGTTTTAAAAGACCCATTAGATAGGATCAATAGGAACAGATGGGCAGGCGCCAAGGCAAGAATTCACCCAA
>NW_004950494.1:5199-5716 GCF_000317375.1 Microtus ochrogaster
GCCATATAATAATCAAAACACAAAATATACAGGTTTAAAAAAGAACATTAAGAACTGCAAAGGAAAAAGTACAAGTTACTTATAAAGGTAAACCTATCAGACTTACACCTGACTTCTCTATGGAAACAATGAAATCCAGAAGGTCCTGGATAGACATACTGCAGAAGTTAAGAGACCATGGATGCAAACCCAAACTACTATACCCAGCCAAGCTATCATTCACTATCAATAGAGAAAACAAGACGTTCCAGGATAAGAACAAATTTAAACAATACGTAGCCACAAATCAAGCCCTACAGAAAGTAATAGAAGGAAAATCGCAACCCAAAGAAACCAACATTACCAAAACTGCCTACAATAACTCAGGCATCTAGCGACCCTTCACCAGCACATCTCAAAGAAGGGAGACACACAAACTCTACTACAAAAACAATAAGAATAACTGGAGTTAAAAACCACTGGTCATTAATATCACTTAATATCAATGGGCCCAATTCAACTATAAAAAGGCACAGGC
>NW_004950495.1:0-637 GCF_000317375.1 Microtus ochrogaster
GTTAGATTTTCTAGATGTGCATAGATATATTTTAGATAGACATTTTTCATATCTTTCAAAGACTACAGAATATGGCATTTAAATGTTTTAATAGCTTAGGACTTTTCATGACACTGAGACACTTCTGCTCCTGGCAACACCAATCTACTTCAAGTGGAAGATGGGCATCGGAGAGGTTCCTTATGGAGTTTGATAGCCATTTGGGCAAGAAACTGTTCTTGCCTGGACAGTTGCATAAACTCTACACAGAGAACCAGCAGAGAGAGGACTGCTGAACTTGCCTAAAGGTGAGATGGTCTTTCGGGGTTTCTGACTCATGAAAGAGTCTGCGAGATATTCTGCAGGATACAGAAAAAAGTGACTGAACTGTCTTTGAAATTTCCTGCTTCATGGAAATGTCTGCTGGACACTATGGACTTCAAAACTGAGGACGGATGCCCCAACAGTACAAAAGGACTTTGGGTGACTCTCCAGGCAGCGAGATGTCTCTGTGATTTCTAGAGTTTTGTAAGTTGCTTTAAAAGAATACAATTTATGTGTTGTTATTTCGGGGTAATAGCTAGCCAGGTGACCAGGAGCTGGGGTGGCAGGAACACAGCCCACAGCTCCTACAACAGTACCATAGATTTAAAAATAA
>NW_004950495.1:2627-5714 GCF_000317375.1 Microtus ochrogaster
GAGAGGGTTGAAAAGGAGAGGAGAAGGGAGGAGGGCAGAGAAAAATATATAGCTCAATAAAATCAATAAAAATAACTTCTGAATAGGTATATGTGATTTGTAAGTCTATGGGAAATTAGCTAGTCTACTAAAGAAAGGTACAATTGCTTCACAGTTTTGTCAAAGTACATAATGTAGGCAGGCTACTACAGCCAGAGAAACATGGAGGATAAATACTGAGATTTACCTCTCACACAGCTCTTCTACATCCAGTCACCAAGCATCATCTCCAGCTCTGTAGCAACCTTCTTGTAGATTCTTCTTCCTCTTTGTCCTCACTCTAAGAGGAATAATCCTATCTTAGTGGACCTGGCTCTCCTCCCTCTTTGGACTAAATCAGCCTCCCACAGCTCTTCCTACATTCTTAAGTATCAGGGCCCAATACCAGAAACATTTTACCTGGAAACCCAAATGATCACTCCAATCCGAATCCCAAAAACAAAAGTAAAATGTAAACACTAATCCATCCAAAAAGCTTTTTTTAACAGTTTTTTATTTATTTTTCCATTCAAAAATTTATACTCCCTCCCCTCCTCCCATTCCCTTCCTGCTCCCCCACTCAGCCTCAACCCTCCCACTCCCTCCTTAAGAAAGAGAAGGTAGCCTTGCCCTGTGGGAAGTCCAAGCCCCCCCCATCCAGGCTTAGGAAGCTTTGCATCCAAATAGACTATGGTCCCAAAAATCCAGTACATGCACTAGAAATAAGTCCCAGTGCCTTTATCAATGGCTTCTCAGTAAGCCATTTTCAGCCACTTTCAGAGAGTCCGGTTTGATAGAATGCTTGTATGACAAGAACTTTAAATCTTTGAAGAAAGAAATTGAAGAAGACACTATAAAGTGGAAAGATCTTCCGTGCTCTTGGGTAGGCAGAATTAATATAGTAAAAATGGCAATCTTACAAAAAGCAACCTCAGATTCAATGCAATACCCGTTAAAATCCCAGAAAAGTTCTTCACAAACCTTGAAAGAAGAGTACTCAACTTCATATGGAAAAGCAAAAAATAAAATAAAATAAAGATAGCCAAAGCAATTCTGTACAATAAAAGAACTTCTAGAGGCATCACAATTCCTGACTTCAAACTCTACTATAGAGCTATAGTACTAAAAACAGCCTGCTATTGGCATAAGAACCGACAGGAGTACCAATAGAACTGAATATAAAACCTGGATATTAGTCCACACTCCTTCCTGTGAACACCTGATTTTGGACAAAAAAGCAAAAAAAAAAATAGCAAATGGAAAAAAGAAATCATATTTAACAAATGGTGCTGGCATAACTGGATGTCAACATGTAAAAGAATGAAAATAGACTCATAGTTTTCACCATGCATAAAACTCAAGTCCAAATGAATCAGACCTCAACATAAAGCCAGCCACACTGAACCTTATAGAAGAGAAAGTGGGAAGTACACTTGAACACATTGGCACAGGAGACCACTTTCTAAATATAACCCCAACAGCACAGATACTGAGAGAAACAATTAATAAATGGGAACTCCTGAAACTGAAAAGCTTCTGTAAAGCAAAGGACATGGTCAACAAGACAAAATGACAGTTTACAGAATGGGAAAATATCTTCATTAACACCACATCAACAGAGGTCTGATCTCCAAAATATACAAAGAACTCAATAAACTGGTAATCAAAAGAACAAACAATCCAATAAGAAATGGAGTATAGACCTAAACAGAGAACTCTCATCTAAAATAGCTGAACAACACTTAAGAAAATGCTCAACATCCTTTGTCATCAGAGAAATGAAAATACAAACAGCTCCGATATTCCATATTACACCTGTAAGAATAGCCAAGATCAAAAACACTGATGACAACTTATGCTGGGGAGGTTGTGGAGAAAAGAGAACACTTCTGCATTGCTGGTGGGAATGTAAGTTGGTACAGCCTTTTGGATGTCAGTGTGGTGATTTCTCAGAAAATTAGAAAGCAACCTTCCTCAAGAGCCAGTAATACCACTTTTGATTATATATCCAAAGGATGCTCAATTGTGCAACAAAGACATGTGCTCAACTATGTTCATAGGAGCATTGTTTCTCATAGACAGAACCTGGAAAAAACCTAAATGTCCCTCAACCAAACAATGGATATGAAAAATGTGGTACATTATCACAATAGAGAACACACAGAAGAAAAAATAACATCTTGAATTTTGCAGGAAAATGGATAGAGCTAAAAAAATCATTTTGTGTGAGGTAACAGAGACAGAGAAAGACAGTTATCACATGTACTCACTCATAAGTGGTTTTGAAACAGAAAACAAAGTAAATCAGCCTACAAATCACAATCCCAGAGAACTTAGACAACAAGGAAGACATACACTAAGACACTAAGAGAGACATACATAGATCTAATCTACATGAGAAGGAGAAAAAGACAAGATCTTCTGAGTAAATTGAGAGCTTGGGGACCTTGGTGGAGGGCTGAAGGGGAGGGAAGCAGCAGGGAAGGAAGCAGAGAAAATGTAGATCAGTAAAAGTCAATAAAAAATTTAAATTACAAAAAAGGAAGATATAAGTGAGCCTTGTGGTGGAATGTAGATTAATAGAAGCAAGTTAATTTGAGTTATAAGAGCTAGGTAGGGACAAGTCTAAGGTAATGTCAAGCTTCCAAAATTTTAAAAGTCTCCAGGTCATTATTTGTATGCTGGTGGTCCAAAAATAGCCCAACACGAAAGATTCTTACAGGGTCACCCCATATTTTTTTTTTAAATTTCCATGTATTTACCTGTGGATTTCACTATTTCATTTTTAAACATCCGAGTAATATTCCATTGTATGTGTTACATCTTCTTTATCCATTCTTCTCTTTAGAGATGTCTATTTGCTTTCAAGTTCTGGCTATTATAAATAGAGCAGAAATAAGGATGGTTGAGCAAATGTCTTCGTAGTTGGATGTGGAGTCCTTTGGGTATGTGTCCAAGAGTGGTATAGCTGGATCATGAGGTAGATATATTCTCACATTTCTGGGGAGCTGCCATACAGATTTCCATAATGGCTGAATGCATTTTCACCCCCGCCAGGAATGGATGAGT
>NW_004950496.1:0-533 GCF_000317375.1 Microtus ochrogaster
CCAAAAAACTGAATGACCAATAGCTAGGCAGTGGAAGGATAGGTGGGGCTGTGGGAAGAGAGAATGAGCTGGAGGAGGAAGCTAGGCTTGAGAAAATGAGAGAGAAGCAGATACCTTGTGTCAGCAGGAGCCTCCAGCGAAGAGAGGCAGGAAAGTAGGACGTACAGAGTCAAAGGTAAAAAGCCCCGAGGCAGAGAAACAGGTTAAGTTAAGTTATAAGTGCTTGTGGGACAAGCATAAGGCCAAGCATTCATAACTAATAATTAGTCCCCATGTCATGATTTGGGGGCTGGTTGATGTCCCAAACGAAAGCCTGCTACAGTTAATCTTCTTTGTGTGGGAAACTCAAAATCATCAGGCAGTTGAATTTGTTGTCAAGTAAAAACACACAGAAAGAGATCTGAATGTCAACCTTCATTCTATCCTTGATTTTAAATAAAGGCTTGGTGATGTAGCTTAGGGGTTGAGTAAACAGCTAGCTAGTGTAAGACCCAAGCTTTTATCTCCAACCATGGAACTGCTTTAAAAAAAAA
>NW_004950496.1:4948-5712 GCF_000317375.1 Microtus ochrogaster
TGCGGCTCGCCACGGAGAGCTCAGAAAGTCCCGAGCGGGCAGGCGGCCGTCCGCGCTTCACCTTGGTGCCGGCGGGAAAGCCGGGCGGCCGCTCGGGCTCCTCAGCGGCCCCGGGGCCACCGTCACGCCTTCGCCCCAGCGCTGCGTGCGCGATATAGATAGAGAAATAACGAACCCCACGTTTTCAAAAGCCGAGACGCGGAGCCGCCACGATCGAGCCATCTGGTCCCCACACGCCACAGAGCCGGTGTGTCGGGGGAGGGGGAGCGGCACGGCGAGGCGCAGTTGGGGTCCCGGGGGTCTCTGATGACTTGAATCCCCAGAGCCGGAGTAGGGGAGTTCTCCCCTCTTTCCGCGGCCGACGCTTACGGTGCCAACCCCCCACCCGGGAAAGCTGGTGTCTGCTCGCCCTCGCCCCAAGTGGAGCTAGAGCCCCTTGGTCCTCGTGGTTTAGGTGACCTCCTGCTTTTCTGCACGGTGTGAGGCTGGGCCGACCGGACTGCCTTCATCCAGCATCACATTAATTACAATAATAGTTTATGATCGTATTTCTCCCCGGCCGCCACGACTTACTTTCTTGCAGTTTTTGGTAAAAGCTTGTTTCCCTTCTTAACATACCTGTTCTTTGAATCTCTGAACTTCAGACTCCTCAGATTGTTTTGTCCAATAAATGTGATTTTTTTTTTTTTTTTTTTGAGAGAAGGTCTCAACCCAGAATTTTTTTTTTTTTTTTTTGGTTTTTCGAGACAAGTGTTTCTCAGTGC
>NW_004950497.1:0-5710 GCF_000317375.1 Microtus ochrogaster
GTCTCTCACACACACACACACACACACACACACACACACACACACACATACATACAAGTACACATACATACAAACACACATAAACAGACATACAGCAACACACATGCACACATGCACACATAACACACACAACACGCACACACAAACATGCCCTCACGCACAAAATCAAATCTAAAAATATTTAAAATTAATTAAAAAAATGTCCCTTCTGAGAAACCACCTTCCAGCCACTACCTACCAAGAAGCAGAGTGTGGGTATTTGGTAGCAGGGGCAGTGTCTACCATACTTTAGCGTGTCAGGGAACTCTGAAGCCCTGGTCCTCACAGCGTGTACACTTGACAGCCACACTGAGGACAACTATGAAGATGGATCGAGCAGCAACACCAGCCCTTCTGGACTGGCTGAGCCTTGACTTCTCTTCTAATGCTCTTTTCCTACAGAGTTTTAGGAACAGCCGGGAGAAGATGCTCAGGTCTTTAGCTGTCTGCTGGGTCTAACTTCAACAGCACCTCTGAGAACATCACACCCTCAGGGTGGGCCAGGGTGATGGAGCAACAATGGTCTGGCCCACCTATGGGTGATTCCTATGTGGGGAGGGTGCCTTCCTTCTCTGGTGTCCCAGAAGCCTTCCTGGACTCCAGCGAGTTGCTGTGGGTTGCAGATCATGGTAAGTATTCTCATAAACAAAACTAGAGTTATAAATCTTGAAAGCTGAAAATGCCTCTGGAAGGAGGTTTGGGTTTTCTGTAGGTCATATGATGATTTTCTTAACCCACACATGTGTCTGCCCTGATGGGGCCCTGAGCAGAGCCCCTGAGAACTGTCAGCTCATTGAACCCTTGCCACCATCAGGTGAGGGGCTGAGACCTCCTCCGTCTTCACAAGTCAAGGCTCAGAGTTGTCTTGGGAGACTTCCAAGAATCATGGCACCCTACAGTCTGAATCGCAGCCATTTGGGTCCCTGAGAGGATGTTTACCATCTTTACTCTTTCTTCTTCCTCTTCCTCTGCCTCTTTAAGAAACTGCAGAGATTAGACTTACTGCTATCTTCGATTTTCTATTTTATTAGGAGTATGCACCAAACTGGACCTCATGGACCTGACATGGTGGTGCACCAGCAGGTCAAACTCTGGGATCCTGATGTCTTTGAGAGAATTTGGTGACAGTTAGGACTGGGAGATTCTTAATCATGAGAGAGCCATCCCAGGGGCATGGGAAATGTTGGTCAGAACTGGGCCAGATGAGGCCACTTTCTAGGGGAAGGTACAATAATTTCATAAATAGGTTAGTCTAGGTCAGCTTGGACTATGGTTGTACCTACTAGGAACTGTCTTATGTTGACTGACATGCTAAATTGTAGCACACTGTAGGGTAGTTCCATGGGTCTGAGTCCTGGAGGAGGTGAACTGAATAGAAAGCATTCGTTAAATCATTTCTGCCCTTGGAGCTGGATGTGATTTCAGAGTGGGTTATCACAGGAGCAGAAACAAGCCTAGGAGAAGACTCTGACATTTATACCCGTGGGCGCCATCTGAGCAAAGCCAGTGCTCACAGGTCGTGCAATTCCTCTTCTGTAAAGAGAGGTCGAGCTTTAGTGTCGCCATCATTAGATTCTGCTGCCTGCTCATCTCTGTCCATTTAGCCTCACCACAGTGTGCCCTGTTTGCCTTTCTTCTGCCTCTGTATCAGCTGTTTTTAGTCCCTGGGGAGAGGTGTCCATGACTTCCAAAAGAGGCAGGATTCTCTTTCACCATTTCAGAACTGTCAGCCAGTGGTCCCTGGCCCCGTGGCTTTGAGATCTTTGGCCAGACAGTCCACAACAGTGGATGAGCATAGAAAAGAAGGCTGTTGTCCCCACGGTCAGGCAGCAAAGATATAGGACAGGGCAGGAGTCCCAGGGCAACTCTGGAAAGCATGCCCAAATGAGATCCCTTGCACGTGACCCCTCCTCCTAAAGGCTTTGACAACTCCCGCTAGCATCATAGGCTTGAGGCCCCACCTGTAGCCTGTGGGCCTTGGGGATGTTTAACACTCCTAACAACTCTACAAAGCACCCTCTTTTTGTCTGTGTGTCCTTCTTGTGTCTCTAACTGTCCATCAGGTACTATTTTAAAAAATATACGAGTGTCCTTATTTCTCTCCAACCGGACTGTGAAAACCACTCAGGGCCGAGAAATCTTCCACTTCTGTTGAATCACTTGATGTCACTTAGTGGGATTCTCAGTTCATCAGTGAATCAAAGCCAAGGCTGAGCCTGCTTGCAGAGACGGATACAGACTTGGTCATGCTAGCTGAGGTCCAGCCCAATCATGAGTGGCCCTGGTCACTTGTCTCACTATTGTTACTATCTCAGGCCACTCGGGCCAGAAAAGCAGAGTTCCTAGCAAAAGCTTTCCTAGACAAAGCACAGAGCACTTTTCCTTTGGTGACCAGAAAATTATCTGCTTCATTCACAGAGGCATCTCTATTCGTCACAGCTGTGAGGAGCAGAGTAAATTAATAAAATCAAGATGTCTGGACGGTCCTGGACCCAGGCACATCTCTGCATTCACCAAGCCTTTTCAGTGAATGCAGCCCCAGCAGAGTATAAAAATCTTAAATGTTTTGTGCCTTCCTTTTTATTTACATCATTCATAAGGTATTGGTTTCTATATTTCAGCTTATCTTCCTCTTTGAATACCATCCAATTACTTCGGTGCAATTATCTATACATTGTGCGTTACATTCTGCTATATCCCTTGCATTACCTGCACGCATGTTGTCTTTTCCTGGCTCTTACTTTTGTCCATTTCCTTTCGTGTTAATTCTTGACATTTCATTTTTTCATCCTTAAGTTGAATTTTTTTCTAAATCTTAATAGCTACTCTAATAATAATAAATGCCTCTGCGTGACATTTAAGTTATTAAATCCAAAAGTATTCCATCAATTTTTCTTAAAGATGATTTGTACAAGGTTCTAGGTGGCCTCCTTCGAGTCTCTTCCCAAGGCGGAGGTGGAACCCTTGACTGCAGGCTCTGTTCCTTTATCACCTGAACTTTTGATTGCTGCAAACGGGAAACTCAAGATCCTAGCAACCAGCTGAACTTGAATGCTTGCTTGTTCTAGGCCAGGTGTGGTTCTCAGTAACTGGGATCCACCTCTGAAGTCTCTCAAAATTACAAGAATAAATTCGTTACTTTGTGGAACAAAGAACTCCAAATCTTTTATTTGATTCTCTACTGATGGAGCTCGGCACCCCAGATGTTGTTTTTGTTTGAGTAAAATCTGAACTATATTAAAAAATACCTACTGCTGTGTGGCCAGTTTGCTTTTTTCTCTTCTTGAAAGGTCCCATTGAGGAAGGACTGTGGCAGAAGCTTTGCTGGGACTCCTGGGGGTCCAGCTGCTTCCTGAGACACTCAGCTTGGGAGCCAGCGCCTCTGGGTTATGACTTTTGAAATGGTTCTGCTGAGTGCGTGTTTTGACTTTGGGATTTCCCAGATGTTCCAAAGCAGACCCCATGTGCTCACAGTTGTGGGACTCAGCATTCTTCTTAACGTGAGGCCCAGAGCGCTCACGAGTTTAGAGCGGTTTGGTTTGAGCGGACAGGGCAGCTCCGCATCGGATTGCGTTTCATCCCATTGTTTGAATATTATATGTTAATTGAGTCGCTTGTCAATACTTTATTTTTATAAAAGACATTTTAACATCCTGAACCATTTTTAATTTCATACGCTACTATACCCCGTGACTATTAAAATGAGGAAGCATCAAAACACACCAATGGATGGTGTGTGAACTTCTGGCAGGGGGCCATCCCGATGCTCACACACTGTAGCTGTTTTAAGTCTCAGAATCATAGCATCACACAGGAAAATACTGGATAGAGCTTTGGAAGCCGTGTCTGTAGGCTTTGTCACTTTTCTGAGGAGGAATTGAAGCCTGTGAGTAACAGGATAACAGCCCAGTGGTTTCTGGAATCTAGGTTTCATTTCTGACACAATGGCCAGAAACATACAGCATTTTTTTTTACATATGTGTGGTGTGAATGGTCACGTGTATGCGCATGTGTGTGTGTGTGTGTGTGTGTGTGTGTGTGTGTGTGCGCGCACATTTGTATACATGTGGAGATCAGAGGTTGAAGTCAGGTTTCTTTCCCTATTGCTCTTCTTAGTCATTGAGACAGATTCCTGGAGTATTAAGTGGGACCTAGGATAGGAATTTCCATCTCAGGCTTATGTAGCAAATACTTTTTCTACTCAGCTACCTCCTCAGCACACTAAATGATTTTTTTTTTTGTCTCATTGTAACTGTTGACAGGAGTGACGTATTCTAGAGAGAGACATGTCTGTTGCTCCTTTTGGCTTTCAGTGTATTGAGACAGTGGTCTCCAAGGGATTGGCATTTCCCCAGGGGTCTCACGAAGGGAAGGAAAAGGAAAGGTTGGGTTACCTGTGACAGCCACAGGAAGACCTCACTACAGGAAGAGATTTCACACAGCTTTGACAATTTGAGACAAGCCCAGACCATAATGATGGCGGGGCTGGACATTGGCCAGGGCTGCTCAGCTATGCAACCCTCTTAACTCTCTGTTTAAACAGAAGTCTCATGTTAGGGTCACTGAGACGGCCTTGGGGGAGTCAGTGAACCTCCTGATTCCTCTTCTCAATGTGGCCACATTGCATAAACCCTTTTCTGCTTTTTTTTTTTTATTACTTTACTGTTTAATTGGCCTACTGAAGACAGGTGTCTCTGAACCCCGCTTTTTAGGGCTTCAGGGCCCAGCTCTGGTTCTGGCAACCACAGTGCCCAGTGATTTGAAACTTTAATCGTATGACAGCAATGCTGATCTAAGTGCAAAATTTTCATCTCTGCACAGGTATACCAAAGTGACTCTTGATGTCTGGGAATCTGTGTTGGTGAGAAGTCACTTTCAGTCACTGTGACAGGCACCAGAGAGCTAAAAGTGAGACTAATGCATTCAAGCGTTGCAGTGAGCACTGACAATAAAAGCAGACGGGAAATTTCAGGTATTGTAAATACACACGTGACTTCCCAGCTGCTGGCAGAGCTGTGGAACCTGGGCTGACCTTCCTCTCCACGGAGCAGCCAGGGCCATGGTTCTCCTCAGTATGCTTGCATTAGCAAATGTATCTTTATCCTCCATCACGGAAGGCCAGAGAGTGTATCTGAGGATGTGAACCAGACCACAGGAATGCTGTTGACTGGGACAAGAATTTGTGTTTCTGTGCTCAGGAAACAGACAGCCATGGAGAGGTTTGTAGGATCCATGGTGTCATTTGGAATGAGTGAGCTTGGCTGAGGGAAACCCTGACAGGGGGCTGCCCCAAGCAATGGGAACAGCTCATTCTAGATAGGGGTGTCCAGTGCTATCTTTTTGGGGCCATGCTGGATGAAGAAGAAATATCTTGGGCCATATGTTAAATTCAGGATTTTCCAACCACAGCCTGTGGACTGTGAAAGCATATGTATGTTTACTTTAGTGACACTGGGACACGATATTGCCATCGACCAAGTTCACATTTGAGGGCCTTATAATTAAGTTAAAAAAATCACAGAGTTGGGGAGCTGGCTTATTCAGTTAAATGCTTGGCATACAAGCACGAAAGATCTGAGTTCTGTCCCCAGCACTCTCATTTAGAAAGCTGTGTGTGATGGAGGACTCCCACAGTCCCATGCTAGGAAGATGGAGGACTCCCACAGTCCCA
>NW_004950498.1:0-1942 GCF_000317375.1 Microtus ochrogaster
CTGGGTTGCCTCCTTCAAATTCCATTCATTTACCTAAAAATTTCATGATTGCATTGTTCCTTATAGTTAAATAGTATTCCTTTATATAAATTGTACTGGATTTTTATTATCCACTCATCTGTTAACAGACATTTAGGTTGTTGCTGTTTCCTAGCTATTGTAAATAAGACAGCAATGAACACTGGTGATCAAGTATCTGTTGTAGGCAGACTGCCCAGATCAGAAATAATCATAGAAACTGTATTAATTAAAGCACCACTTAGCCTATTAGCTTAAGTGTATTCCTATCTAGCTCCTATATCTTAAATTAACCCATTTCTATTAATCTGTATATCACCAATGTGGTTGTGGCCTACCAATAAAGTTCTGTTTGGCATCCGGCATCTGTCTCCTGTAACAGTTATATGGACTCTTAATGACTCAGCTGACTCTCTCCTCCTCTGTCTGCTTAGAATTTCCACCTTGCCCTACTCTGTGCTGCAATAGGCCCAAAGAAGCTTCTTAATTCAACAATGGTATTCACAGTCTAAGAGGGGAATCCCACATCACCTCTGCTTTTCTGTCAAAATAAAAGGAAGGTTTTAACTTTAATATAGCAAGACTATATATAACAAAACACTTATTAAAGAAAAAAGATTATAGTTACAGTATTTATACCTACTTTATATTATGCTAAAACTGAGTAAAACTAAATATAACTATCTATTCTTTACTCCATAAAAAATTCCAGAAGGATATAATATTATCTAAGTAAGCAACTTCTAAAACTCTAGAACACATCTCACTGCCTGGACAGTCACCCAAAGTTCTTTTGTAATATTGGGAAATCCATCTTCAGCCTACAGGACCATGGTATCTGGCAGACTTTTCCATGAAACAGGAAATTTCAAGATCTTTTATGCCTTGTACTGGTAAAGTTCATAAATTGATTTCTTCTGTGTCCTGCAAAATGTATGGCAGATGATTCCATGAAGCAGGGACCCTGAAGGACTGTCTCATCTTTAGGCAAGTTCATCAGTCATTTTTCTATGCATCCTGCATGTCCAGGACATACAGCATAACATCAAGCAGTCCAGGCAAGAGCAGTTTCTTGCCCAAATGTCTAACAAACTCTATAAGGAATCTCTTCGATGCCCATCATCCTCTTGAAGTAGATTGGCTCTGCCAGAAGCAGATGTTTCTCATTGCCATGAAAAGTCCTAAGTTCTTGAAACATTTTAAATGCTATATTCTCCTAGTCTTTGAAATGTTTAAAGATTATCTATTGAAATAATATCTCTGTATATCTAAAAATCCTAACTAACATGACTATAAGCTTGACTATTATAAATGACTATCTATTAACCTATATTCCTTGATTATACATTACATTTTTAAATGAGCTGCACAAACACAATACCTTAATCAAAATCAGAAATATACATATAACAAAATTGTGCTTAAATTTGTATTAGTAGACCAAAATCCATCCCAGTGAAAAGTATTTATCTCTATAGCATATCTCCCTTTAAATGTAAACAAACATTTATAAGCAATATTTGGGAATTTGGACATAGTTCTCTCCAAAGTACTTCCTGCTTTTGGTTGGGCAAAATAATTTTGAAGTTTATGGAAACCTTTCAGGGGGTCTATATCCATCAAACCACATTAGTTTGGAAAGAATCCACAGGTTCTTATCCTCTGTGGCAACAAAAGAAGAACTTTTTTCCCAAACCAACATATCCTAGACCCAAATTTTGAAGTCAAAATACCTTTAGTATATAGGTTGGTTTAGCTTAGCAGCCCTCACAAGGAAATGTCTCTGTACTTAGCTCATTCACAGTCAAAAATTCAAAGAAAACAAAATAATATACATAATCTAGACTCTGTGTATTTTCCATCTTTTTTATTTATTTTATTTTTTATTATTATTGAAAAAAATTTCTGCCTCCTCCCCGCCTCC
>NW_004950498.1:3062-4189 GCF_000317375.1 Microtus ochrogaster
CATTCTTCCATTGAAGGACATCTAGGTTGTTTCCAGGTTCTGGCTATTACAAATAATGCTGCTATGAAGATAGTTGAACATATGCTTTTGTAATATAGTAGGGCGTCTCTTGGGTATATTCAAAAGAGTGGTTATTGCTGGGTCCTGGGGTAGGTTGATCCCAAATTTCCTGAAAAACCACCGCACTGCTTTCCAAAGTGGTTGCACAAGTTTGCATTTCCACATGCAATGGATGAATGTACCCCTTACTCCACAACCTCTCCAGCAAAGGCTATCATTGGTGTTTTTGATGTTAGCCATTCTGACAGGTGTAGGATGGTATCTTAAATTTGTTTTCATTTGCATTTCCATGATCCATGATCGCTAAGGAGGTGGAGCATGACCTTCAGTGTCTTTTGGCCATTTGAACTTCTGTTGAGAATTCTCTGTTCAGTTCAGTGCCCCATTTTTTAATTGGGTTAATTAGTGTTTTAAAGTCTAGTTTCTTGAGTTCTTTATATATTTTGGAGATCAGACCTTTGCCAGTTGCAGGGTTGGTGAAGATCTTCTCCCCATCAGTGGGTTGCCTTTTTGTCTTAGTGACAGTGTCCTTTGCTTTACAGAAGCTTCTCAGTTTCAGGAGGTGCCATTTATTCAGTGTTGCCCTTAATGTATATTCTGCTGGGATTATACGTAGGAAGTGGTCTCCTGTGCCCATCTGTTGTAGAGTACGTCCCACTTTCTCTTCTATCAGGTTCAGTGTGTTCACATTGATATTGAGGTGTTTGATCCTTTGGACTTGAGTGTTGTGCATGGTGATAGCTATGGGTCTATTTTCATTCTTCTACAGGTTGACATCCAGTTTTGCCAGCACCATTTGTTGAAGATGCTTTCTTCCATTGTATACCTTTAGCTCCTTTATCGAAAATTAGATGTTCATATGATTGAGGGTTAAATTTCGGGTCTTCTATTTGATTCCATTGGTCGACTTCTCTGTTTTTATGCCGATACCGAGCTGTTTTCAATATTGTATCTTTGTAATAGAGTTTGAAGTCAGGGATGGTAATGCCTCCAGAAGTTCCTTTATTGTATAAGATTGTTTTGGCTATCCTGCGTTTTTTGTTTTTCTATATAAAGTTGATTATTGT
>NW_004950498.1:5148-5706 GCF_000317375.1 Microtus ochrogaster
AATTTGGTAATGATTCTTCTGTTTCTATATTGTGAAAAACATTAAGGAGTATAGGTATTAGGTCTTCTTGGGAGTTCTGGTAGAATTCTGCATTGAAACCATCTGGACCTGGGCTTTTTTTTGGTAGGAAAGTTTTTGATAACAGCTTCTAATTCTTCACGACTAACAGGTCTATTTAAATTGTTTACTTGGTCCTGGTTTAATTTTGGTATATGGTACTTATCTAAAAAAATGTCCATTTCTTTTACATTTTCCAACTTTGTGGCATACAGGCTTTTGTAGTAAGATCTAATAATTCTCTGAATTTCCTCTATGTCTGTGGTTATGTCCCCCTTTTCATTTCTGATCTTAGTAATTTGCGTGTTCTCTCTCTGCTGTTTGATTAGTTTGGATAGGGGTTCATCAACTTGTTGATTTTCTCCAAGAACCAACTTTTTGTTTCATTGATTCTTTGGATTGTTTCCTGTGCTTCTATTTTGTTGATTTCAGCCCTCAGTTTGATTATTTCCAGTCTTCTACTCCTCCTAGGTGAGTCTGCTTCTTTTTTTTCTAGAGCTT
>NW_004950499.1:0-5702 GCF_000317375.1 Microtus ochrogaster
TCTTAACTTATGTTACACACACCTGCATACAGATGTCTATAAACCCAAAAACATGTATTTAGACCACATGAAGAAGCAGAGAAAAAAGGGGAAGAGGAGGGGAGGGAGGGAGGTTAGGCTAGGGAAGAGAGAGAGAGAGAGAGAGAGAGAGAGAGAGAGAGAGAGAGAGAATCACTCAACTTCTTTTCTCAAGGAGTTGGATGTTTCATGCAGCAGAAATGTTGGCTGTCTTGATGCCACACACCCACAGGGATCTTCAACGGTGAAGACCAACTAAGGCAAGTTCCATAGCTGGGAACCAGGAGCTAAGGTGGTTAATTCTATGCCTTACTGAATATAGTTGTCCCATCCTGTTTTGCCACTGGGATAGCTGCCGGAAAGTGATCTTACGTGTGTGTCATTGTATAAATTTTAAAATACATCTGTAAATGGCTTTTGTTTATAAATCCAATTTGTTCAAATGCTGAGCTTTCATTCAGAAAGAATGACAGTTTGAGTGTCTCTTCTTGCAGAAATTTACAATTGATGATAGTGCCCAGATACCAAATAACAGAAGAATACATTAAAATTGCAGTCCATCATCAGAGTAAATTAAGAAGGTAGCAAAGGAGGAGAGCAATGATTCTTGCTTCTTGGAATGTCAAGGTGGAGAGAAAAGAGGAAGTGTTCTGTTCCAGCCAAACTCATGTTATGAAGGGCTCTGGTGTAGGGCCAAACCACCTGATACTACTCACACCCTTACACACTATTCAGCCTTTCTGATCTGAGCAATGAACTGACTTGACTTGGGATAAAGAATGTTTTTCTAAATAGAGGGCCCTGGAGCAAAGGCTGGCACTGGATCGAGTTTTCAGGATGAAAGATGCACGGGCTACATTAATTTAAATGCTTATGCAGTAGGTAAAGCAAAGTTCCCACTGCTAGCTGTGCTTAGCCCCATACTGCAAGAATGATGACACCAAGATTCTTTACAGATGAGGGAAATTTTTGCTCAAGTAATCATTTTTCAAAATATTCTTTCTCTTCTGCTGAATCTACCAATCTTCATTAAAAATAAATATTAATAGCATATGCTTTGGTAAGATCTCCATTATTTCTCCTCTCTAGTACAAAACATCTTAGAGAAAAGGGCTTACTATTTAAAATTTGCTATTTTAAAAGCGCACACACATAGTTATTATCTACTAGTTCCACACTGGAGATATATCCATTTTTTTAATTTATTGCACTGAAACTTTAAGAGGGGATCTATTGCATGTTAAGTGTTCTGATTCTGGAGGTCCTTTTTTGAAACACCATTCATTTCGCTCTTCTCAGCATTTCAGGATATAAGCACCACCACAAACATCTGCTTCAAAGCTCAAGTTGTTGCTGCTGAGATTTTCCTCACACCAACTGGGCTAACACAGTTCCTCCTTTGTTTCAGAGGCTACCATATTTCGTCAACATGGAATAAAATCACCTTTCACTTGACAATGGTTTCATGTCTCATGATTTCATACATTTGTGTTTCCAAAACTATCAAGTAAACATCAGTTTAAAATTGGGAACATTTTGAGGAATGTGGCAATTAGCTCATGCTGTACTGTGCACACCACCTGCAGAATGAACCATCCTGGGAGGCCTCACGGCAGGTCACTTAATCACCTTGTAGCCACTGTTGTTGTCACATGGACCTTTCTGCTTCCATTCTGCCCTCATCAAATGAAGCTTATGCTGTGATCACAGTGTTCAACAGGTATTTCATTTCCTAATCTCAAGTCCTAAGAAGGCGAGAGAGGGCAACACAGGAAGATTTTCTGAAATGAATATGACTTTTATTATGAGGAATTTTGATAATTTCTTACTTTTCCTAATTTATAAATTAAACTTTATTGAGGGTATCTTATAAATAAGAAGAAATATAACACATAGAGATCAACTCATATGCACTCCTTCAAATCACAATTCCATGTAATTTTAAGTTGAGATTTTTATTTTAGCACAGGTCTTTTATGAGAGTAAACAGAGGTTTTACTTACACAGTACTTTTTGTTTAGGATTACTTTCTTGGGATGGAATTAGGTCAGATGTTCAGGAACATCTCAATATGGTCCAGGCTTCTTCATAACCCAAAGTAACACAGAACAGTTAAAGGGTAAATTCTATATTCATTGTACACGTTGAAAACAAAAGACAAGTTCATTTAGAAGAAATTAATTGCTACAGAAAGAGAGAGAGAGAGAGAGAGAGAGAGAGAGAGAGAGAGAGAGAGAGAATGTGTGTTTATGTATGGAAGGTGTCCTTTCCATCCTTTCTCATTCATACCTTCACATCTTCACACGCAGGTAGAGCGGAAGAATAAAATTATTAAAATCAGTTTTGAAAACCACAACTTCTATGTTTTTTCATTCACTTTTTATTTGGCTTTGGTATGGTAATTTTTGTCTTACTGACTTATTTTTGGGAACCTTGATTCTGTGTGTGTGTGTGTGTGTGTGTGAGAGAGAGAGAGAGAGAGAGAGACAGACAGACAGACAGACAGACAGACAAAGAGACAGAGAGAGAAACAGAGAGAGACAGACGGAGAGAGAGAGTCTCTCTTAGGGATTTCTTTATTGACAAGATCTGAGTAAATTGGGAGCATGGGGATCATGGGAGAGGGTAGAAGGGGAGGGGAGAGGCAGGGAGGGGAGCAGAAAAGTGTATAGCTCAATAAAATCAATAAAAAATTAAATACAAATAAAATAAAAAAGCAGAAAGTCATGTGATCTGCATTCTCTGGAACTCTGGTCACTGTTACTGGGTCCTCTACTCTGATCACAGTGTACTGGGACCTCTTGGGTTAAATAAAGCTCTCTCTAGTTGTCCAGGCTATTTTAAATATTTATTCTTTATTTCTTCTTACAAATTTACTTCTTCCAGGCTTCCCATGCACTCACGTGTTTGAACACTTGGTCCCTGGTGGTGTTGCTGTTTGGTGACTATGGAATCCTGAGAGGTGGAGCCTTGCTAGAAGTACATCAGGAGCAGGCTTTGGAAGTTAGAGTCCTACTCCACTTGTCTGTCTTTGTTCTCAGGTGTGGATGAACTGTGATCTCTATGCTGTCTCATTGCCATGATGACCTCATATTCCTCTTTCTATGTCTTCCCCAGGATTATGGACTCTACTTTAAATCACAATCAGTCTTTCTTTCTCCCTTAAATTGTTTTGTTGTAGCCTCAGAAATATAAGTAATATGCTTCTTATCCTCACATTTTCATTGCAGTAAATATCCAAGGAATTTAGTCTGGCATCATAAATGTTACTGCTAGTTTTATATTCTGTCCTCTGTTTAAAAAGAAAAAGCATTTTCTGTGTATTCTCTTTTTTTAGTGTAGATAAATAGACACACTATTTGTGTGTTATAATGCTAGATAAATAGACCTAATTTTAGATGAAGAACATAAAGAGAAGAAAGAATTCGTTTAAGTATGAATATTTTCCCTATGAAATATTGTTTTAAAAAATTTAATTGTACCCAGAATACACACGTATTTACAGCATATTCATTTACATCTGCGTTGATAACAACAACATGGTCTCACAAATGATTAACACCCATTACTTCTTCATACACTGTTTTTTGTCAAGCTCCTTTTGTGTCTACATTGATTTATGAATGTAATGTGATTTGGTTGCTATTATCCGGTATGTGAATCAATTAATTCATAGGCAAATATAATAATACTTTTTATAGCAGTAGATCTCTAAAAATCAATGCATTGTTTTATGTTACCTTCAATGGTTTTGGCATCGCATAAAAACAGAGTCCTAATTAGAATATTATTGTATCCTAAAATTTAGTTTTAACATTCCTACCAGTTCTTTAAATTAGAACTTATCATTCTTGTGTGTATTTTTTTTCCTTCTTATATCTATTACTTCTATAGTCTTTGCAAGATTTATATCCCCACTTATTAACTGAACCATTATTATTATCTAGGGTAAATTATTTGGGAGCCAGAGACCTAATGTGTTCTAGAAACAAAAATGCTGTGTGAACTCAAGAATTCAGAGCAATTTGTCAATGTTCAGAAGAAAACATCTCAACTCGACATTAGACCTTAACAAAGAAGGTTTGGCAAACTTCTCTGTCCTCATTAGCTCCGTGGGTCAGCAAGTAATTTGAAAGAACACAGAAACAGCTGACCGGAACACTTTTCACCTCTTCATACTAAATTAGTAAGTAGTGCTTGTTACTATTTTCTAAGACCTATACTTCTACTGGACCATCACAGATAAACAATAAAACTAATGTTTCAGGAAACATTTAACCCAGAAAACCACCATAATGACTGTTACAAAGTGGGAAAGTGGAATCTCAAGTAAGTTTTAGCAGTACAAATTTTGTCATCTGTGAGAAATCACTGGTTTCTTGTGAAATGATGAGACCGATCTAGAGGGTAGCCCTATCTTAATATTGTTTTTAAATATAGGCTGTGAATTACATGTACTTTTATTGGTTTTTATTGAGCTCTACATTTTTCTCTGCTCCCCTCAGTGCCTCTCTCCTCCCCACTTCAACCTTCCCCCAAGGTCCCCATGCTCCCAATTTACTCAGGAGATCTTGTCTTTTTCTACTTTCTCCTTCCTATGTAGATTAGATCTATATAAGTCTCTCTTAGTGTCCTCTTTGTTGTCTAAGTTCTCTGGGATTGTGGTTTGTTGTTAGACTGGTTTTCTTTGCTTTATGTTTAAAAACCACTTATGAGTGAGTACATGTGATAGTTATCTTTCTGTCTTACCTCACTCAAATTAACGTTTTCTAGCTTCATCCATTTCCTGCAAAATTTAAGATGTCATTTTTTTTTCTGCTGTGTAGTATTCCATTATGTAATTGTACCACATTTTCCTTATCCATTCTTTGGTCGAGGGACATTTAGATTGTTTCCAGGTTCTGGCTATGACAAACAAAGCTGCTATGTACATAGTTGAGCACATGTCTGTGTGCACGATTGAACATCATTTGGATATATACCCAAAAGTGGTATTACTGGGTCTTGAGGAAGGTTGTTTCCCAATTTTCTGAGAAATCTCCACACTGACATCCAGAGGAGTTGTACCAGATTGCATTCTTACCAGCAAAGCAGAAGTGTTCCCTTTTTCTTACCACCTCTCCAGCATGAGTTGTCATCAGTGTTTTTGATGTTGGTCATTTTTATGATGGAATCTCAGAGTTGTTTTGATTTGCATTTCACTGATAACTAAGGATGTTGAACATTTCCTTAAGTGTCTTTCAGCCATTTTTAGATTCCTCTGTTGAGAGTTGTCTGTTTAGTTCTGTACTCCATTTCTTTTATTGGATTATGTATTCTTTTGTAAACGTATTTTAAAAAGACACTAATGCATACCAAAAAAAAATGTAAGTAACTATAGAAACAGCCATGTGCCTTCCTAGGAAGAAATTAAGTCCGTTCAGATTCATCCTTCCCACAGTGAGGCCTCACACCAGGGTGGGCTTCAAGTTAGCTGCAGTGTCATGGTTGTAGGGAGAGGTTATATCTCAAGAGAACACTGGGTTTTCACTAAGCGGAAGAGATTGGCACATGCCCAAAGAGTAACCACCACTTGACCATGATGACAAGGACAGAAATGTCAGTCTATTTCCCAAGGAAGTTCCTAAAAAGTCCATTCTGGATGAAGACTAGATCTCTGAAATACAGGGGCAGGCAAATCACAC
>NW_004950500.1:0-1499 GCF_000317375.1 Microtus ochrogaster
GTGATTAAATGAACACAGTGTCCGTGTAATTATTTCGGGTAGAGCTAGCCATGTGGGCGGCCGGGTGCCGGGACGCAGCCCACGGCACCTATTACTACATGATTCTGTTCTTTTTTCAGTGTCTTTTGTGTTTTCATGTGAATTTAGGATACTTATTTCTCTTTCTGTAAATAATAAGATGAGTATTTTAGTGAGATTGTATTGAATCTTTAAATAGATTTTGGTACAATAGCCATTTTTCACAAGATTAATTTTATCATTCCATGATAATTTCCATTTTCTAATGTCAATGAATCTAAGAGATGGTTCTTCAAGAAGATAAACAAGATTAGCAGATGTCTGGCCCAACTTACCGAAAGAAAGAGAGGACCCAAATTAACAGAATCAGAAATGAATGAGAAAACGTTAAAACAGATACCCAAAGAAATTTAGACTATTATAATAGATATTCACCAGATTTCCTTTGAGTGTCTAGTAGAATTCTGTCATGAATCCATCTGGTCCTGGACCATTTTATTTTTAAGCTGGAAGACATTTTATTACTCTTTCAGTCTTCTCATTTCTCATGGGTCTGCTTAGATTGTTGTCTTCTTGAATTAATTTAGGTAGTTTGATTAAACCTAGAAATTCTATTTTTTGTTAGATTTTCCAACGTAATGAAATATAATTTTTTAAAATATTTACTAATTGCCAGGTGTGGTGACAGATACCTTTAATCCCAGCACTCAGGAGTCAGAGGAAGGTTAATCTCTGTGAATTTGAGGCCATCTTGGTCTAAATAGTGAGCTTCAGGACAGTTGAGATGATATAGAAAGACCATGTCTCAAAAACAAATTAAAATCCCCTATATGTGACTTTTTAAAAATCTTTCAATATTTTCGATCTTTCCCTTTTCTTTGTTCTGTATACTTAGTGTTTCAACTATAATGTGCAATGGGAATTTTCTTTTTTGGTTTTATCTATTTGTTTTTCTGTGTGATTTTTGTATGTGTATCAGTGTGTCTTTCCACTGTTTTTGGAAATTTTCTTCTATGATTTTGTTGAAGATCTAGTCTCTGCTGTTGATTTGGGTTCTTCTACCCAACCTATACGTATAATAAGAATTTTTTAAGAATATTTTTAAATTCATATCCCTTTTATATTTGGTGTAGATTCTTTTATTTTTCTTCTAGTCCTGATATTGTTTCTTAATTCATTGTAATTGTATGGCTCTCGTTTTAGTTTTCTGGTTGAGTTATTGGATTTCTCAATTAATCTTCACTTCAGCTTGAGTCCTCTTCAATATTTTTATCTCCTGATTTAATGTTGATCTGGAGTCCTGGATAGTTTTCATTATTTCCATAGCCCTATGCTTGTCTTTTCTTCAGAATTAATCAGCCATTACTTATTTTTCAATTTCATTGAGCAATTTCTTTGCATACTCTTTAAGTTCCTTGAATTTTTTGTTGAAGTTTATGATTGTTGTTTTAAATTTTCTTTTTTTAATTTTTTTATTATGT
>NW_004950500.1:5267-5698 GCF_000317375.1 Microtus ochrogaster
GCATTGAAACCATCTGGTCCTGGGCTTTTTTTGGAAGGGAGATTTTTCATAACAGTTTCTAATTCTTCGCGACTAATAGGTCTATTTAGATCTTTCACCCGGTCTTGGTTTAACTTTGGTATATGGTACTTATCTAAAAAAATGTCCATTTCTTATGCATTTTCCAGTTTTGTGGCATACAAGCTTTTGTAGTAAGATCTAATGATTTTCTAAATTTTCTCTGTGTCTGTAGTTAAGTGCCCCTTTTCATTTCTGCTCTTTTTTATTTGCGTGTTCTCTCTCTGTCATTTAATTAGTTTGGATAGGTGTTTGTAGATCTTGTTGATTTTCTCCAAGAACCAACTTTTTGTTTCATTGATTCTTTGGACTATTTTCTCTGTTTCTATTTTGTTGATTTCAGCCCTCAGTTTGATTATTTCCAGTCTTCTACT
>NW_004950501.1:0-619 GCF_000317375.1 Microtus ochrogaster
CCCGTTCATGAAGGCAGACTCCATCACCTCGTAAAAGTCCTGCCTCTTCACGCTGTTAAATGACTGTTAAATGTCAACATGATTGGGAACATTCAAGCCATACATATTTGCACCACTGTCTTGAGTTTGTTATTGGTGGATGGAATAGCTTACCTTGAGTCTTTTTTTCCTGATTTTCCCTTTTAGTGAGTGAGATATGCCTATCAGATATTAAATATGGTTATCAAAGGGAAAGAGGAACACAGAAGCAAAATGCCAATTTCCAATACTAGTTTTATTTTGATAGAATTTTTGCCCTTATATTTAATGAGGAACATGTAAAGGGGACTGACACAAACAGTGGAAGACAGGAGCTGCTGAATCAGTGGACACTACCAATCTGTATTGTATGTGTCTTACAAGCCAGCACCTGCACCCCTTAAAATATACTTTGAAGGCAGACATCACTGAAGAATTGGTGTATTGTGACAGAAAATAGGGCAAGAATAATCCTGGCAGTATTCTTTTTGTGTATGTTTTGATTCAGAAGCAATTGTCATCCAAATCCAATTTCAGAATAATTATCGTTTGAAAGAATACTAAGTATGAAAGTGAAGGGTCACAGCTTGAGTTTCTGATA
>NW_004950501.1:1939-3095 GCF_000317375.1 Microtus ochrogaster
AGCACTAGTGTGCCTCATATAAGAGGTACTGTGTGGGTCTTTGTCATGTCCCATCTAGCTTCATCATTCACATGAGCTTCAGAAAATTCTTTCTGTGCTATAATTGAATTAACTATTTAATAAATGTCAATTTGACCCATTTGGGAAAATAATAAACATTTTGTAGAGCCTGGACAAAATCTGCCGAACTTTTATAAACTAGACTCAGAAGTCAAGAATGCTATTTCCGTCAAGGTCACTGGCCAAACAATCACCATATTCAGACAAGTAATACCATTGCATCATTTGGTGAGTGGATAATGATATCACATTATGAAAGAATGTTCATGGTAAGAGTTATTGTGGAGAATACATCTTGTCAAATTAAATTCCCTTCCTTCTTCCTTTACTCTGTATAATTTCTTCCCATTTCTTTATGTGCTTTTGTATTGGGAATCAAACCTAGAATCTTGTACATGCTAGGCATGTGTCCTCCTATGGAGCTCCATTCTTAGCCCAACATTCAAAGCATGAGAGGTATAGGAGATCCTTCTGTCTAGGAACTGCTTTGGGCTTATAGAAGAGCTGTAGAGGAACAGAGTTATGTGGGAAAAACTAAACAGAATGCTGGGACAAAGAAGACAGAGTCAGAGAGAGATGCCGTGGAGCCGCCAGAGTCAGACATGTCGAATCTTTGGTGGTAAGCCACTGCCATGTGGTGATATGCAGATTAATAAAAATAGGTTAAATTAATATAAGAGTTAGCCAATAAGATGCTAGAGCTAATGGGCCAACCAGTGTTTTAATTAATATAACACAACTCTTGCTATGGAGCATTTAAATGGCATTTGTGGGACCAGGTGTTTGTGTGCCCATAGGGGTTGGGAGGAAAGTGGCTGAGACCATGCCTGTGGCTCAGTGCTCCCTTCCTGGGCAGTTGGCTGGATTAGGTCTACTAGGCTTGCACAGGCAGGAGAGCATGGTGAGTTCCGGTCACCATACACAGTGATATTTCTAGGCTCTGCAGTGCTCTGTGTTGCAGATTTTGCTGTAACTCAGATAAAAAGGGTTTATGTGCTGCACGCTCATTCTTGGCATTAAAGTGCTGAGCACAGCTCCTGCCGGCAGCCCCAGAGCTAACAATGGTGGTGCTTCCACCATTTTAAAATTGGAGAGA
>NW_004950501.1:4640-5695 GCF_000317375.1 Microtus ochrogaster
CAATCAGTGTTTTACTAAAATAGGAACTACAGGGTACAAACCATTGTCCCACAGCAGGTGGAGTTCATATATGAGCTGTAATACTTAACCAATGATATCCTCCTTTCGTCAGAGTCCCAGTCATTGCCTTTAACATTACTATAGAATTACCTGGTGAGGTATTTGTTCAAAACTTGGATAGATTGATATGGGTTTAGGAGTGAATATTTTTGCTTGCACAAAGTTCCATAGATTACTTCAATAGGAAGCTGGAGTAACTTCTGGCTCATATAATTCATTTTTTTTAGAGTTTAGAGTACACAAGAATCACCTGAATGGCCCAATTACAGAGTTTCTATTTCAATGTGCCTGAGGCTCTGCTCAAGTGTTCATTTGTGTTAGTTCCTGAGTGAGGTCAGTGAGAATATAGAATGACACTTTGAACATCATTGCTGCAGTAGTGAGATGGTATTAATGTTATGGAGGTGAGAAAACCTAAAAAAAAAGTTTAGGGCAAACCCAGAGCATTGCACCTCTAATGCAAAAGTCTATCAAAGGGGTGAGCTGGCTGAAAAGTAGATTTAGGTTTTCTAACAGGTGCTGAGGGCTACTCACAATCCGTACAGAGAGCCTGTTGTCCAGCAATATACTTCCACAATAAGGAATCGGTAAAATGCACTGCATGCTTATAACCAGCCACCAAGGAGATGGGCTAGAAAGACCAGGCAGAAATTAACTTGAGCTAGCAATGTAAACAATATTGAAAAAAAGGTGCTTAAATGAGCTGGAGTACAGATGCAGGGGCGTTGGGCTTTGGGGTTGTGACTGTGCCTCGTGAACTGGGTCTATAGCTGACTTTGGTTGCCTACAGTTTTGCTTTTAAATACGTTTGTTCCTTATTATGAAATTTATTGTGTGTAACATATGTAAAAGGCATAGAAAACAACAAATGAATACTTATTTTAAAAATTAATTTGACCCAGAACGAAAGGATTTAAAAATAGACAACAATGACAGTCACATATTGGGGGACTTCATCAAAACACATTGGATTTCTAAACCATGAATACCATCAA
>NW_004950502.1:0-737 GCF_000317375.1 Microtus ochrogaster
TTTTTTTTTTTTTTTTTTTTTTTGCCGATGGGACTAATGTTTCATTTTGAATCCCAGTAAGAAGACATCTCGAGTAAATAGTAAAGGAATTAGGTGTAAATGCTAAGCTGGTTCCCAAGTGCTTACATACTCTTCTATAAAAGAACTGTTTCATAGCATTTGACCCATCTTCCTTTATATAGAGTATGCTTTCAACCGAAAACAGCTGGTTTGTTCAAGTGACTTTCACTGGCCCATAGAATAAGAATTACAGAACAATCTCCCTCATTAACATTGACATGAAAATACTCAAAAAATACAGGCCAAATGAATTCAAGAACATATCAGAAACATCATCCACCATGATCAACTTTATGGCTTCATCCCAGAAATGCAGGGATGCTGTAGGAAATCCTCCAACCAGTAGCCTTTAAGCTACCTGCCTATTTGGGTGTGGCCTCTTACACTATAAATGCCTATGTGAAGCACTTGCTCGCTCTCTCTTCTGGCTGCTGGATTTGGCTGCTGCTTCCCGTTTGAGCAGAGGATTGTGATCTGTGAGTCCACCCCTAAATAAATGACCCATTATTATACTCAATTCTGAGCTAGTGTGGGATTTCTTTTTAGTGGCTGTTTTCATCTTGTACCCCACGTAGATCCACACCTACTCCACACCTACTCCACCCCTATCCACATCTATCCACAACTACTCCACACCTATCCACACCTACTCCACACCTACTCCACACCTATCCACA
>NW_004950502.1:3427-5689 GCF_000317375.1 Microtus ochrogaster
CATCCATGTTTGTCATACTTTTAGTTAGAATAATCAGGTTCTTTAAATAAATAGAGATTGTACTTTGCATAGATAGGTAATCTTCAACCACACCAGAGAGCTGTAGAATATGGCATTTAAATAACTTAGGGTTCTGCTGACTTGAGACACGTTTGCTCCTGACAGTACTGATCTGTTACCAAGAGAATGTTGAGCACTGAAGACACTCCACTTGGAGTTTTTTTCTTCTTGGCAAAACTGGCCTTTGAACAAGGAACTGCCCATGCATCTACCACTGACAAAATGTACGATATCTGGACAGGACAAGCAGGATACAAGAAAAAGAACTGTCAAATTTTATCAAGACAGGGTAAGACAGTTTTGAAAAATTTCCTGCCTCTGAAAATGGTCTGTCAGTTAGTCTAGTCCTTAGCCAAAGTTGGTTATTCCAACATTTCAAATGAGACTTTGGTTGATTGCCCAGATAGCCGGTGGTCTCTGTTATTTGTTGCACATTTTGAAAGTTGCTTGGTTTACTTCCTGCTTACTCAAGTAATATCATTTCCCTTCTCAGGTATTCGATGGGGTTGAAGAATAGTTATAGTTACTTTCCTCTCATGACTTGGCCAAGTTATTCATAATACAAGACTTAGACTCCTTAAGATAGGATAATTATTGAAACATTTATCACATGTTTTTTTGCTTGATATTGTTTATGTTGGTTGTAACCCTAATTTTTATACTTGATATTTGTTCTTAATGTATATAATTTTGTATTAGGCTATGAACTCTCATATTTAAACAAAAGAAGGAGGCACTCTAGGGAATCCTTCAGCCAGTAGCCTTTAAGTTACCCACCCACTTGGGTGTGGCCTCTTATACTATAAACACCGATGTAAAGTGCGCATGCTCCCTCTCTTCCAGCTGCTTGATTCAGTTGCTATTCTCTATTCAAGCAGAAGACTATGATCTATGAGTCTACCCCTAAATAAATAACCCTTTATTATACTCAATTCTGAGCTAGTGTGGGATTTCTTTTAGTGTCTGTCTTCACAGGGATAGTTCAACAAATGAGAATCTGTCAACGTAATCCAGATTAAAGAAACAAACTGAAAGAAAAACCACATGATCATTTCATTAGATGCTGTAAAAGCTTTCAACAAAAATCTAACATCCTTTCATGATAAAGGTTTTGGATAGATTAGGGATACAAGTAACGTTCCTAAACATAATAAAGGCAATATACAGCAAGCCAACATCAAACTAAATGGAGAGTAACTTAAAGTCATTCCAGTAAAATCAGGAACAAGACAAGGTTGTCCACTCTCTCCATATCTATTCAATACAGTTCTTGAGGTCCTAGCTAGAGCAATAAGACAACAAAAGGAGATCAAGGGGATACAAATTGGAAAGAAAGAGGTCAAACTTTGCTATTTGCTGATGATATGGTAGTATACATAAGTGACCCCCAAAATTCTACCAGGGAACTCCTACAGGTGATAAACACCTTCAGCACTGTGGCAGGATGCAAGATCAACTCAAAAAGTCAGCAACCCTCCTATGGTCCTATGATGATAAACAGGCTGAGAAAGAAATCAAAGAAACATCACCCTTCACAATAGCCACAAACAACATAAAATATCTTGGGCTAACTCTAACCAAACAAATAAAAGATCTGTATGACAAGAGTTTAAGTCTTTGAAGAGTGAAATAGAAGATGATATCAAAAATAGAAAGATCTCCCATGCTCGTAGACAGGTAGGGACAACATAGTAAAAAATGACAATCTAACCAAAAGCAATCTACAGATTCAATGCAATGCCCATCATAATCACAGGACAATTCTTCACAGATCTTGAAAGAACAATACTAAAATTCATATGGAGAAACAAAAAACCCAAAATAACCAAAATAACCCTGTACAATAAAGTCACCATACTTAACTTTAAACTATACTATAGAGCTATAGTAATAAAAATTAGCTTGGTATTGGCATAAAAACAGACAGGTGAACCAATGGAATCGAATCAGAGATCCACAAACCTATGAACAGCTGATTTTTGACAAAGAAGTTAAAAATATAAAATGGAAAAAAGAAAGCATATTCAATAAATGGTGCCAGCATAACTGGATGTCAATGTATAGAAGAATGCAAATAGATCCACATAAATTGCTATGCCCAAAACTCAAGTCCAAGCGGATCAAAAACCTCAAAATAAATCCATCCACATTGGACCTCATAGAAGAGAAAGTGGGAAATACCTTTAAATACATTGGCACAGG
>NW_004950503.1:0-582 GCF_000317375.1 Microtus ochrogaster
GGAAGGAGGGGGGCAGACCAGGCTCTCCTAGTAGCCTGACAGAAATCTAAGCCTTAGTTTCAGTTAACTAAAATGGGACAGAGCTAAACAGACAGGCCTCAAAAAATAAAAAAAACCCACAGCCTTCTGCTGGCTCAGCAGGCACCTCAAGGCCCCCTCTGTTTGCTCAGCAGACCCCCAAAGCCCCTTTGCGCTCTCAGCAGGTACCCCCCAGTCTCCTGATAACTAAAGATAGCTTTCTCTACCCTCCTGCTGGACGGTCCCTAACCACTAGGACCTTCCACCAATCAGCCGCCATACTAATTTTTCCTCTGCTAATCAACCCCAGATTAATCCTTCCTCTCTGGAATTCCCCTAACTTTGCTTTTAAAAAAAAGCTTGTGACCTTCTTTCAGGGTCGCCAAATGTCACCCCAGTGTTGGAATTAATAAAGTGCTCTTGTTATTGCATATGTGGCTGTTGGTCTTCTCTGGGGCTCCTCTTGAACCCTGACACTGTAACCTCCTATCTGATATGCCCATCAATACATTTTAAAATTGTTATGACTTATGACTTCTTTGTTTGTGGAACTATAAAACTTCA
>NW_004950503.1:4097-5677 GCF_000317375.1 Microtus ochrogaster
ACCTTCCAAATTGGTATTTCTGGGGTTAGAACTCAGATGCTTTGAATCCACTTTAGGTGAGCCTATGCACAAACCGAAGCTTCTCTGAAGTGTTATATTATTTGTATTTTCGTAAATAAACCTTGCCTGAAGACCAGAGGCAAAGCTAAAGCCACGAGCAGTCAAGCAATGGTGACACACACCTTTAAGCCCAGAATTTGGGAGTCAGAGTCAGATGAATCTCTGTGAGTTCAAGGCTACCCTGGGCTACACAAGAACAGCCAGAAAGAAATTCAGGTAGTGGCGGCTCACACCTTTAATCCCAGGTCTAGGAAGTCACACGCCTTTAATCCCAGCACTAGAGGGAATATAAAATGGGAGGAGAGAGAGGTTTAGCCTGTTTGGTGTGCGGTCGCCCACTCTTGGTAGAGGTAAGACTGCTCTAGTAGCTTGGCTGCTTTGCTCTTCTGGTTTTCGGGTTGAACCCCAATTTCTGTCTCTGGGTTTTTATTATTCGTGCTATACTTCTCACATCTGTGTACAGATAATCTATGGATCTTGCCAAAATACACATTCCGATACACTGAGTGTGGGTCCTGGGATATGAGCATATCCAAGAGCGTCAGTGACTACACTAGCTATACATTAGTGTCGTTTGGAAAGCCTTTAAAAAAGCCATATTCCCAGGCCAAAGCTTGACAACTGCATCAGAATCCCTATTATTGGGGACCAGGCATCACCCTGGAGTGTGACTTTGATCTGTGGTCCCACCTTAACGCCCTTACTCCCCCACACATGCGCCCCCTCCACTACTGGCTACCTACTCAGCCTACTTCAGACCTTCTCTTTGCCATGGCACGGTAGCTCAACCCCACTTCTTCAGGAAAACCCCCCTAACCAATGTTCTCCACAGAAAACCCACAAGAGTCCTTGTCCTGTCTATAGTGCTCAGAACAGGGTCATCACACAGAAGAGATGTCCGTTTCTGTGTGTAATCGAATGTTTCCTTCATCCTGAGAGTCTCAGCCAACCATCAGTTTCAATTTTCAAACTGCCTTATTAAAAAGCAAAACAAAAAATGTTTGCATGTGTTTGATTGCCCTCTTCTGTGTTTGTCTCGGCTTGCAGCTTTTACACGTTTTGTCTAATTCAGTCCTCATACAATTCCATGAGGGAGGCATGAGAATTATCCTCATTTCCGTGCTACGAAATGGAGGAAGTTCAGGTGCTAAAGTCACTTGCTCAAGGATGCACAGCTGAGAACTCCTGTGGAGAAGCAGGACTAGAATCTAGGAGCCCTCTTTTCCAGGGCACATAGGTCAAAGGGAAGACTAAAGATGACTGTGGATGCCAATCAATGAAGGTCAAGGTGCCTGTGCCAAGGTCCTCTTGCTGCCTGTAGCTCACCCGAGGCCTGAAGCCAGAGCTATGATCTGGATCTGAAACAAGCAAGGGCAGCAGGCGTGAACCAAATCATACCTCAATGTCCAGAACATTCCTTTCCACGGTACTACTAAATAAGTTTCCAAACTAACTACCACAAACTCTCCTAGAGTCCCAGCCTCTAAGCCCTAGGAGCAGAGGCCCCGCCCCTTTCTCTC
>NW_004950504.1:0-719 GCF_000317375.1 Microtus ochrogaster
AGACAATGGAAACAAGCCCAGACTACAATACCCAGGCAAGCTTTCATTCATCATAAACGGAGAAAACAAAATTTTCCAGAATAAAAACAAATTTAAACAATACGCAGCCACAAATCGAGCCTTACAAAAAGCAATAGAAGGAATATCACTAACCAAGGAGTCCAACAATGACCACAATAACTCAGACATCTAATCACCCTTCACCAGCATAACTAAAGGAAGGGAAACACACAAAATCTACTACTAAAAAAGTGACCAGACTTAACAACCACTGGTCATTAATATCACTTAATGTCAATGGACTCAACTCACCTATAAAAAGGCACAGGATAAGAGATTGGATATGAACACAGGATCCAACATTCTGCAGTTTGCAAGAAACACACCTCAACCACAGATACAGGCACCTACTCAGAGAAAATGGCTGGGAAAAGGCTTATCAAGCAAATGAATCTAAGAAACAAGCAGGTGTGGCCATACTAATTTCTAACAAAGTTGGCTTCAAACTAAAATCAATCAGAAGAGATGGAGAGGGACATTTCAACACATAACAGGAACAATTCATCAGGATGAAGTCTCAATCCTGAATATCTATGCCCGTAATATAAAAGCACCTACTTATGTAAAAGAAACATCACTAAAACTCAAGGCAGGCATCAAACCGCACACACTAATAGTAGGAGACTTCAACACTCCTCTCTCACCAATGGACAGGTCAA
>NW_004950504.1:2879-3551 GCF_000317375.1 Microtus ochrogaster
TGGAAAATGTAAAGGAAATGGACACTTTTTTAGATAAATACCATATACCAAAGTTAACTCAGGACCAGGTGAACAATCTAAATAGACCTGTTAGTGGCGAAGAATTAGAAGCGGTTATCACAAACCTCCCAACCAAAAGAAGCACAGGACCAGATCTTTCAATGCGGAATTCTACCAGAACTTCCAAGAAGACATAATACAAATAATACCTATACTCCTTAATGTATTTCACAATACAGAAACAGAAGTGTCATTGCCAAACTCCTTTTATGAAGCTACAGTTACCCTGATAGCAAAGCCACACAAAGACACAACCAAGAAAGAGAATTACACGCCAATCTCACTCATGAACATCGATGCGAAAATCCTCTATAAAATACTGGCAAACCGAATCCAAGAACACATTAGAAAAATTGTCCATTATGATCAAGTAGGTTTCAACCCAGAGACATAGGGCTGGTTCAACATAGGATAATCTATTAATGTGATCCATAATATAAATAGACTGGAAGAAAAAAACCATATGATCATTTCATTAGATGCTGAAAAAGCATTTGACAAAATTCAACACCCCTTTATGATACAAGTCTTAGTTAGATTAGGGATACAAGAGCCATACCTAAATATAATAAAAGCTATATACAGCAAGCTGACAGCTAACATCAAATTAAA
>NW_004950504.1:5044-5677 GCF_000317375.1 Microtus ochrogaster
TCTTGGGAATATACCCAAGAGATGCCCTATCATATGACAAAAGCATTTATTCAATTATGTTCATAGCAGCATTATTGGTAATAGCCAGAACCTGGAAACATCCTAGATGTCCTTTAATGGAAGAATGGATGAAGAAAGTGTGGAATACATACACATTAGAGTACTACTCTGCGGTAAAAAACAATGACTTCTCGAATTTTGCATGCAAATGGATGAAAATTGCAAACACTATCCTGAGTGAGATAACCCAGAGCCGAAAAGATGAACATGGGATGTATTCACTCATATTTGGTTTCTAGCCGTATATTAAGGTCACGGAGTCTATAATTGGTGATCCTAAAGAAGCTAAATAAGAAGGTGAACCCAAGGAAAAACATATAGTTTTCCTCCTGGCTATGGGAAGTAGACAAGATTGCTGGGCAAAATATTGGGATCTTGGGGGTGGGGCAGGATGGGGATAAGGGGAAATGGTGAGAGAAAAGTGAGAAGGGGAGGATGGGGGGAACTTTGGAAAATGGGATAACTGGGATAAAGGAAGTTTGGGTAGAGGAGCAGGGAAGCACATATCTTTGTTAAGGGATCTACCTTAGGGTTGGCAAGAGACTTGAACCTAGAGTGGCTCCCAGGTGCCCA
>NW_004950505.1:0-1057 GCF_000317375.1 Microtus ochrogaster
AACTCTAAACCCTAACCCTAAACCCTAACCCTTACCCTTAACCCTAACCCATAACACTAACCCTAACCATTACCCTTACAATTACCCTAACCATCACCCTAACCCTCTAAACCTAACAAGCACCATAACCATAACCAGCACCCTAACCCTAACCAGCACCCTAAACAGCACCCCAACTAGGAACCTCACCAGCAACGTTACCAGCAACCTAAACAGCACCCTAACCCAAACCCTAACCCAAACCCTAACCAGCATCCTAACTCTAACCAATATCCTTAACCAGCACCCTAACCATAACCATAACCAGCACACAAACCCAAACCAGCACCCAAACCCAAACCAGCACCCAAACCCAAACCAGCACCCAAACCCAAACCACCACCCAAAACAAAACCAACACAAACCAAAACCAGCACACAAACCAAAACCAGCACACAAACCAAAACCAACACCAAAATCAAAACCAGCACAAAAACCAAAACCAGCACAAAACCCTAATTACCACACAAACCGTAACCCACACCCTAACACTAACAAGGCCCCATAACACTAACAAGCACCCTAACCCCGATCAGCACCATAACACTAACAAAAACCCAAACCCCAACCAGCAACCTAAGGCAAACCCTAATCAGAAACATAACCCTAAATCACAAACTCTTAATCCAAACCATAACGCTAACCTGGACCAGAACACTAATAACCCTAAGCTTAACACTAAAACCAAACCCTAATCCAAACTCTAAACAGAATCGTAGACCATAACTCAAACCGAACCAGAACACTAGACCCAAACAGTAACGCCAACACCAACACAACAAGAAAATAACCCCGTAATCATAAACAGAACACCTCACCATAACAGTAACTACTGACACCAACACCGACTACCAACCTGATGGAGGAAGGTCATTGGTTGATTAAATAAAGAAGCTGCTTGCCCTGATAGGTTAGAACGTAGCTGGGCGGAAGAGGAAGTGAGATCAGAGACTCACAGCTCTCCTCTTGGGAGCAGACGCCTCAGAGAGACATGATGCTCCGCTCTTGCGGGCAGAGG
>NW_004950505.1:2408-5663 GCF_000317375.1 Microtus ochrogaster
ACCTGTTCTCGTGCCACAGTGCTGCAACTCTGAAAGAGATGGGTTACAATACATAGAAAACCAACAGGTGCATGACCAGCAACACAGCACAGCACCCCACTCTCAAGGACATCCATAGTCAGAAAAATATTTCGGGTCCTCCCCAACCTGCCTCATGATCAAGAGAGGAAGTCCACAAAAAAGCTGTGACTGCAAGGATTAGACCAAAAGAGAAACCAAGTAAAACAAAGCAAAAGATCAGGCAAAATGGGACATATAAATCACAGAGCAGACCAAGAACAGTTCACAAATACTAAGACAGACACTGTTAAAATTTGAAAAAGATGCAAAGGCAATGCCAGGATCAAATGAAAAGAAGTGATAGGTAGACTCCAATGAGAGAATGTATCCAACATTGTAAGAGGCCACACTGTAACATCAGAATCAAGTGATGACAGACCAGGCACACTTCATAACCTAAGGGAAAAATAACTAAAAATATTTAAGAAGATAACTTTATGGAGAGGAGAGAGATATTTAAAGTGAAACCAAAACCTAACTAAAAGACAAAGAAAGAAAGCAACAGCTAAAATCTGAAAAAAATTAAAAATCAAAAAATAAGCAAGATAACTAAGGAAAAAATTCAAAATGTTGAAGAAAACGTTTTAAGTCTTAAGACTGAAATATATGCAATAAAGAAAACTATAGAAGGAGTGGCTATGAAACACCAGGATAAATGAACAGAAACTACAGAGGGAAGTACAACAAACAGAATAAAAGAGATGGAAGAGAGAATCTCAGGGTTTGAAGATTGCTAGATCAGGTATTGAAAAAAAAAATAAACCTAAAAAAATTTTTAACAGATACCATACAGGAAATATGAAAAAACAACAGAAGACAGAACCTAAGAAAACTAGGGATAGAAGTCACAGAAAACAGAATCAAGAAAATTACAGAAGAAAACTTTCCCAATTTAAAGAAGCATATCCCTGTGGAGGTATAAGAAGCAAAAAGAAGAACAAATAAATTAGATTATGAAAAAAATCCCCGTGTCATACCACAAAATGTCAAGCACAAAAACATAGAGAATAAAGAAAGAGTATCTGGAAACGCAAAAGAAAAAGGCAAAGTGACATATTTAGGTAAACAAATCGGAATCACTCCAAACTTATCAATGGAAACCATGAAAGCAATAAGATCATGAATAAATGTAGAACATACACTATGACACCTGAAATACAAATGCAGACTACTAAAACCAGCTAAGATTTCTTTCACCATTGGAGAAAACAAGATATCACCTGACAAAGAAAAAATTTTAAAAATACATATCAAAATACCCAGCCTTACTAAAAAAAAAACACAAACCCAAGAATGAAAACCTCACTCACAAATTCTCAAGCAATAAATAAAGTCACATCAGCAAACTTCTAGGAAGGGAAACACCAAACCACTCACCTTGCAAAAGTATCAGAAATTATCAAGCACTAGATATTAATATCTCTTAATATACATGCACTAAATCCACATATAATGACACAGGATAAGAGAATAGATAGAAAACAAGAATCTGCAATCTATTGTATACAGGAAACATACCTCTACCTCAAAGACAGATAATACCTCAGAGTAAAGGGTATGGAAAAGGATCCAAAACACAAGCAGGTGTGGCTTTCCTAATCTCTAACCTTAGACTTAAAACTAAGATAGTCAAAAGAGTCGGAGAAGGACACTATATAGTAATAACAAGTTCAATCTATCAAAATGAAGTCTCAAACATTGTCATCCATGCCCAAAACACAAGTGCACTCACACATATAAAAAAACCATTGTCAGCACTCAAATTTATAAGCGAAATAAGAGAACTAAGAAATGTAATGAATGAAATGTTCCTAACAGACATCTATAGAATGTTCCACCCAAACAAGAAAGAATATACCATATTCTCAGCACCTCACAAAAATGTCTAAAGCTGACCACACTGTGCCAGCCAGTCAACATACACAAAAAAAAAATGGAGTAACAAACTATGTCCTATCAGATGACCACGATTTAAAATTAGAACTTGACAACAACAGTACTCTCAAAAGAGCTAAAAAAAAAAATGGAAATTGAACAGCAGACTGATGAGCCAACCATGGATCAATGGAAAATAAAGACTTCCTAAAATTAAACAGAAATGAAGGCACGTTGTACCAAACCTGTGTAACACTATGAAAGAATTCCTGAGAGGAAACTTCCTAGCTCTTACAGAAAGCTTACACTAGTGACCTAACAACACATGTGAATGATATAGAAAAAAGGAGAAATGACCAGAATGAGTAGAAAACAGAAAATAATCAAATTGAGGGATGAAATAAATTGAATAGAAACAAAAATTGCAATGAATCATTGAGACAAAAAGCAGGTTATTTGAGAAAATAAAGATAAACGAACCAGTATGCAAAGTAATACCAGTATGCAAAGTAATAAAAAAGACGAGGGAACATCCAAACTAACACAATCAAAAATGAAAAGGGATACATGACAACAGACACTAAGGAAACAAACAGAAGCATTCGAGCATACCACAGAAACCTGTTCCCCACAAAATTTGTAAACATAAATGAAATGAACAATTTTCTGGATAGGTACCATTTACCTAAATTAAATAAAGCCTAGGTGAGCAATTTAAATAGGCCTATACTCTTAAAGGAAATAGAACCTCTTATTAAAAGCAAACAAAATATCCCAGGGACAAATGGTTTTAATGAAGAATTCCATTACAAGTGTTTTCATTAATATTACCAGAAGGAACATTGCCATAACTCTTTGAGACTACAGTAAGATTGATGACAAACCTCACAAAGACTCAACAGAGAAAGAAAATTACAAACCAATCTCACTAATGAACAGGAATGCAAAAATACTCAATAAAATGATGGCAAACTGAATCCAGGAATACATTTTAAAAACATTCATGATCAATTCAGCTTCATGCCAGAGATGCAGGGATGGTACAAAAGTCATAAATTCAATAATGTAATCCACCATATAAATAAACTGTAAAAATAAATACATATGAACAACTATTAAACATTAAAACAGGCACATATCGTACTTGTCCTCAAAGACTCTCAGCATAGTCCAATAATCATATCTGGGATAATGTTACTGAAAATTAAGAAATAGCATAACCTGTATGTCCAGATTTTGAATATTACAGTTTAAACATAAGCCATCTTTTTTGAAAATTGTTGAGTAATTTGGCAAAATACTTCAATATAAATGGGTCTT
>NW_004950506.1:2406-3797 GCF_000317375.1 Microtus ochrogaster
CCCAGCATTGTATGGATGGCAGCGTAGTCACAGGTGTGTCAATAGGGCCTGCTACCTAGTAGCTTGTGTTTGGTAGTGACATGGTTTCTATCAGGGCATGAAATACAGCAGCGCTTGTTAACCAGCAGGGCATGGTGAGGGTGTGTGACAAGCTTTGTCTGACTCTTAGCATGTCACTTGTAGGTTGTGGTCAGGAGGATGTGACACGCATCACTCTCTATGCCACTACAATGGAGGTTACGTACAGCCGGCACAGTAACTAGTAGTAGGTCCTGATGCAGAGCAGCTTGTGTGTTTGGGGGAGGAGTCCAGAATAAGTTGAAGCCTAGCACTGGGTGAGACATGCTCAGAGGAAGGATGTCCAGCAAGGCAAACACATGGCAGGTAATTTTGTGAGTGACAGGAGCAGACGCTCCCAGCACGGTCTGATATTTGTGGTCCATGTGGGGCAGGAGGTAAAACAAGACCTGATACCTAGAAGGAGCTGTGTGGTCACATGGATGGTGGGGTGTCCAAGGAGCCTGATGAATACACACCACTGGGGAGCAGTAGAAGGGGTGTCCTGCTGTGCCCCGTACCTGGTAAACATAAGCTAGCTTGATGGAGGAGGGTCATCTGTCTATCTGTTGTTTCATTGGTTAATTAATAAAGAAAACTGCTTGGCCTGATAGGGCAGAATTTAGATAGGTGGAGTGGACAGAACAGAATGCTGGGAAGGAGGGAATTGAGCAGACGCCATGCCTCTCCTCTCCAGGCAGACGCTATAGCTCTCTTCTCCAAGATGGACACAGGTTAAGATCCTTCCTGGTAAGATACCACTTCATGGTGCTACACAAATTATTAGAAATAGGTTAATCAAGATGTGAGAATTAGCCAGTAAGAGGCTAGAGCTAATGGGCCAAGCAGTGTTTAAAAGAATACAGTTCCCGTGTAATTATTTCAAGTGTAAAGCTAGCCGGGTGGCGGGACGTAGCCTGCCGCCCCTTTTACAGAGTGGTGAATTAGTGTCCATCCAGGCCTGTTAATATTAGAGTTAATATTTGGCAGTGGTTGGTCAGCTATCCGGGGATACCTGACATTTCAGAGTGTGCACAAGGCATTTGGAAGTGTCACCAGGGCCTGACCGTAGCAATGTATTTGAGGCTGCTGCAGAGTGATGTGTGTATGTTCAAAGGGCCTTCAGCTACCATTATAGGAGTTGCGATGACCTGAATGTTTGGGTACCCAGCAGGTCTGATATCCTCAAATTATATATGGGTTGATGTCAGGAGGTATCCTGCAGGGACTACAATCAACACTGGAGAATGTCACTTGTATGGTGGGATGTAGAAGAGGGCCTGGTACCTGTCAGTGTATGTGGACCTTCCATGGTGTGATGGTACCCCTTGGGG
>NW_004950506.1:4728-5657 GCF_000317375.1 Microtus ochrogaster
CCTTTTCAGCACAACCTGATTGAAGGTGGAGTTGGTTCGCCTGGCCGGAAACCTGTACAGCTTGACCAGCAGCCTCAGGTAGATGTCCTGGCTCTTGGGCTCCTTACGCCGAACCTTTCGGTCCTTGTTGTGGCGGACGTCAACACCTATGATGGTGCCTCCTTCTCATCCAGGTCCAGAAAGCAGCATTGTGTTTTGACATCAGAAAAGGAATGGACTATCTAGGTCTGATCCCTAGAAAAGTGCGTGATGAGTGTGGGTGAGGGATGCCCTACTCTGGACTTGGTGCTGGGAGCAGGGAGCACTGGGTCCCTAGTGGGCAACCACGGCTGGGCAGGCTCCTATCCCACAGTGGTCTCAGGGACAGGGGCCTCAGCCCCAGATACTTTCTTAGCAACACAAGCTCCCTGGACTCCTCAGTGCCCACTCCTCCAGCACCTCAGCAGGACTGCTCCTCCCTGGGTTCTGCTATGAATAAGGCCAGACCTGTTATCTGTGAAAGGCACAGGGTGGTGGTTTCCTATCCTCCTCAGAGTGAGGCAGAGTTGAACCCAAAGAAGAAGATGTTGTGTTTTTTCATAAAAACCAGAGTATGGTGGTTTAAACATTACAAAGAATTGGAAAGACCAGCCATTTTCTGGGGAGCTTTGTGGAAAACATCTGCGCAGACTCCGTGTCAAGAAAGGGTACCATCTCATCACGTGAGTAGAGAGCACAGAGCGGCGTCATGGGCAGAGCATGTCTGTGGACTTCCAGATCTCCAGGAGCTGAGCAGAGGGTGGGCACCTGACTCCAGAGCCCCAGCTTGGTTACTCCCGTGGGTAGAGTGAAGGAGGCACCTTGTGTGGTTTCTGTCCCTCTGGGTTCTGATGTGTGAAGTGTGCCTTGTACTGTCTAGTGGACTTTACAGAGAAATGCCTATTATTTAA
>NW_004950507.1:0-5652 GCF_000317375.1 Microtus ochrogaster
TACAACACCCCTTCATGATAAAGGGCTTGGAAAGAGCAGGGATACAAGGACCATACCTAAACATAATAAAGGCAATATACAGAAAGTCAACAGCTAAAAACAAACTAAATGGAGAGGAACCCAAAGCAATTTCATTAAAATCAGGAACAAAACAAGGTTGTCCACTCTCTTCATATCTATTCAATATAGTACTTGAGGTTCTAGCTAGATCACTAAGACAACAAAAGGAGATCAAGGGGTTACAATTCAGAAAAAAAGACAAACTTTCACTAATTGCTGATGATAAGATAGTTTACATAAGAGACCCCAAAAATTCTACCAAGGAACTTCTACAACTCATAAACACCTTCAATAATGTAGCAGGAGACCAGAATAAGTAAAAATACAGTAGTCCTCCTTTATACAGATGATAAATGGGCTGAGAAATAAATCAGAGGAGCCCCATCATACCCCCAAACTTGCCTATCCTCCTGCAACCTTAATGGAACTCTGAAACACAGCTTGCTACAATACTGAGGGGACTAAGGGGCGAGTGACCAGCCACGTGGTGGGACATCCCACTTTCTAGGACCTCAGCCAAGGGATAAAACCCCAGGACCCTCCCCCAACTGCCTTGACTTCTCTAGCCAGCCAGCCAGCAGGAGAGTTTCCTACAGGTAGGCTGCCATAAAACCCACCACTATCCATCAGACCTTGCAAGCCACTAGCCCCATCCTGCCCCAAAACTCACCTATTCTCCTGAAACCTCTATGGGACTCGGAACACAGCTTGTTACAATACTAAGGGGACCAAGAGAGAAGACCAAGAGAACAGGCTTAAAGAGACCTCATTAGCTCCCCGAGACAACAGACATTGACAGTATATAGCAGACCAAGAACATTTCCCAAAGATTCAGACAGCTAATGCAAGGATTGGGCCAAGATGCTAAGACACTGCCAGCCTCATTTGGAGGAAAAGATGAATAGGCACCAATGCAAGAATTTCTCCAACAACCTAAAAAGCAACATAGTAGTGCCAGAACCCAGTAGGCACACATTAGGAAGATGAGATCATCCTAACCCAGAAAAGGCAGAAGAAAATTACTTTAAAGGTAACTTTATGAAGATGATGGAGACCTTTAAAGAGGAAATTTAAAACTCCCTTAAAGAAATGGAGGAAAAGACAAACAAAAAATTGGAAAAAATTAATAAATCCCTCAGAGAAACCAATGAAAACCAAGAAAAAATAATCAAGCAGGTGAAGCAAACATTTCAAGACTTGAAGACGGAAATAAAGGCAATAAAGAAAACACAAACTGAGGGAATTGTGGATATGGAAAATCTGGGTAAACAAACAGGAACTACAGAGGCAAGTATAACCAACAGAATACAAGAGATAGAAGAAAGAATATCAGGTGTTTAAGATACTATAGAGGAAATAGACTCGTTGGTCAAAGAAAACATTAAATCCAACAAATCTTTTTTTAAAAAAAATTTATTTATTACATATTGTATCCTGCCTGCAAGTATATCTGCAGGCCAGAAGAGGGCACCATATCCCATTATAGATGATTATGAGCCACCATGTGGTTGCTGGGAATTGAACTCATTGCCTCTAGAAGAGCAGCCTGTGCTCTTAACCTTTGAGTCATCTTTCCATCCCTGAAATCCAACAAATTCTTAACACAAAACATCCAGGAAATCTGAGACACCATGAAAAAACCAAACCTAAGACTAATAGGGATAGAAGAAAGAGAAGAACTCCAGCTCAGATGCACAGAAAATATGTTCAACAAAATCATAGAAGAAAACTTTCCCATACTAAAGGAGGATATCCTCATGAAAGTATAAGAAGCTTACAGAAAAACAAATAGACTGGATCAAAAAAATCCCTTGCCATATAATAATCAAAATGTAAAACATACAGAATAAAGAAAGAATATTAAGAGCTGCAAAGCAAAAAGGTCAAGTAACATATAAAGGTAGACCTATCAGAATTACACCCGACTTCCAATGGGAACCATGAAGGTCCTGAACAGATTTCTGCAAACACTAAGAGACCACTGATGCAAGCCAAGACTACTATACCCAGCAAAGTTTTCAGTCACCATTGATGGAGAAAACAAGATATTCTATGATAAAACCAGATTAAAAAAATACAAAACCACAAACCCAGTCCTACAGAATGTACAAGAAAGAAAACCCCAACACAAGGAAGCTTACTCTACCCACAAAACCACAGGCAACAGATAACCTCCCACCAACAAAACCCAAAGAAGGGAAACACACAAACACTTCTACCAAAAAATAACAAGAATTAACAACCACTGGTAATTAATATCTCTTAATGTCAATGGATTCAATTCACCTATAAAAAGACATAGGTTAAGAGAATGGATATGAAAGCAGGATCCATCCTTGTGATGTATACAAGAAACACACCTCAACCTCAAAGGCAGATATTACCTCAGAGTTGGGAAAAGGTTTTCCAGTCAAATGGACCTAGGAAACAAGTGGGTGTAGCTATCCTAATATACAATAAAATAGATTTCAAGCTAAAATCAATCAGAAGAGATTGACAAAAAAGAACATTTTATACTCATAACAGGAACAATCAGTCAAGATGAAGTCTAAATCCTGAACATCTATGCCTCTAATACAAGAGCACCCACATATGTAAAAGGAACATTACTAAAACTTAAATTGCACATCAAACCCCACACACTAATAGTAGGAGACTTTAAGACCCCACTCTCACCAATGGACATGTCACCAGACAGAAACTTAACAGAGAAATAAGAGAACTAACAGATGTCATGAATTAAATGAACTTAACAGACATCAATAGAACATTTCACCCAAACACAAAGGAATATACCTTCTTCTCAGAACTGTAGCAGAACTCATGGAACCTTCTCTAAAACTGATCACATACTCAGTAACAAATGAAACCTGCACGGATAAAAAAATTGGAATAACACACTGTCTTATTGGATCACCACAGTTTAAAGATATAATTTAACAACAACCCTACTCTCCGAAAGCCTACAAATTCATGAAAATTGAACAGTGAACTATTAAACCACCCCTGGGTCAAGGAAGAAATAAAGAAAGAAATTAAAGACTTCCTAGAATTCAACAAAAATGAAGGCACAATGTGCCCAAACCTATGGGACACTATGAAAGCAGTGCTAAGAGGCAAGTTCATAGCACTAAGTGCCCACATAAAGAAAAAGGAGAAAGCTCACATCAGTAATTTAACAGCACACCTGAAAGCTCTAGAAGAAAAAGAAGCAGACTCACACAGGAGGAGTAGAAGACAGGAAATAATCAAGTTGAAGGCTAAAATCAAGAAAATAGAAAAAAAGAAAACAATACAAAGAATCAATGAGACCAAAAGCTAGTTCTTTGAGAAAATCGACAAGACAGACAAACCCTTATCCAAACTAATCAAAAGGCAGAGAGAGAACATTCAAATTAACAAAATCAAAAATGAAAAGGGGGGCATAACAACAGACACTGAGGAAATTCAGAGAATCATTAGATCATACTACAAAAACTGTACTCCACAATTGGAAAATATAAAAGAAATGGACAATTTTCTAGATAGATATCATATACCAAAATTAAATCAATAACAGGTAAACAATTCAAATAGACCTATAAACTGCAAGGAAATAGAAGCTGTCGTCAACAACCTCCCAACCAAAAAAAAGGCCAGGGTTGGATGATTTTAGTGCAAAATTCTACCAGAACTTCCAAAAAGAGCTAATACGTATACTCCTCAAAGTGTTCCACATAAGAGAAGCAGAAGGAACATTGCCAAACCCTTTTTATGAGGCTGCAGTTGCCCTGATACCAAAACCATACAAAGACTCAACCAATAAAGAGAAATACAGAACAATCTCACTCATGAACATAGATGCAAAAATACTCAATAAAATCCTGGTAAAACAAAATCCAAAAACACATCAAAAAAAATCATCCACCATGATCAAGTCAGCTTCATCCCAGAGATGCAGGGATGGTTCAATATATGAAAATCTATTCATGTAAGGTGTCACATACATAAACAGAAACAAAAAAAACTAGATGATTATCTCATTAGATGCTGAAACCCCATTTGACAAAATCCAACACCCCTTTATGATAAAGGTCTTGGAGAGATCAGAGATACAAGAAATGCATTTAAACATAATTAGAGTAATATTCAGCAAGCCAACAGCCAACATCAAACTAAATGAAGAGAAACTCCCAGAGATTCCACTGAAATCAGGAACAAGATAAGGCTGTCCACTCTCTCCATGTCTCTTCAACATAGTTCTTGAAGTTCTGGATACAGCAATAAAACAACAAAAGGATATCAAGGGGAATCACATTGGAAAGAAGAAGTTAATCTTTTGTTATTTTCAGATGATATGACAGTATATATAAGTGATCCTGAAAACTCTACCAGGGAACTCCTATAGTTGATAAGCACCTTCAGTAATGTGGCAGGATACAAGATCAACTGAAAAAAATCAGTAGCCCTCCTAGATACAAATGATAAAGAAGCCGGGAAAGAAATCAGAGAATCATCACCCTTCACAAAAGACACAAACAACATAAAATAACTTAAGGGTAACCCTAAGCAGAGAAGTAAAAGAGCTTTTCAACAAAAACTTTAAGTCTTTGAAGAAAGAAATTGAAGATACAAGAAAATTGAAGAAGATCTTCCATGCTTTTGGATAGGTAGAATCAACATAATAAAAATGGCAATCCTACCAAAAGCAATCTATTCATTCAATGCAATTCCCATTAAGATTCCAACACAATTCTTCACAGACCTTAAAATAATAATAATCAACTTTATATGGAAAAACAAAATACCCAGGATAGACAAAACAATCCTGTACAATAAAGGAACTTCCGGAGGCATCACCATCCCTGATATCAAGCTCTATTACTGAGCTACAGTAACAAAAACAGCTTGGTATTGGCATAAAAACCGAGAGGTTGACCAATGAAATAGAATTGAAGACCTGGATATTAATCCACACACCTATGAACACCTGATTTTTGACAAAGAAGCTAAAATTATACAGTGGAAAAAGAAAGTATATTTAGCAAGTGGTTCTGGCATAACTGGATATCAACTTGTAGAAGAATGCAAATAGATCCATATCTATCTCCATGTACAAAACTCAAGTCCAAGTGGATTAAAGACCTCAATATATATCTGACCATGCTGAAACTGATAGAAGAGAAAGTGGGAAGTAGCCTTCAATGTATGTGCACAGGAGACCACTCCCTAAATATAACACTAGTAGCACAGACACTGAGAACAGCAATAAATAAATGGGACCTCCTGAAACTGAGAAGCTTCTGTAAAGCAAATGACGCAGTCAACAATACAAAATGGCAGCCTACTGAGTGGGAAAAGATCTTCACCAAGCCCACATAAAAGGACTGATTTCCAAAATATATAAAGAACTCAAGAAGTTAGACATCAAAATTGTCAATAACCCAATTAAAAATGAGGTACAGAACTAAACAGAGAATTCTCAACAGAAGAATCTCAAATTGACAAAAGACACTTAAGGAAATGTTCAACATCTTTTGCCATCAGGGAAATGCAAATCAAAACAACTTTGAGATAGCATCTTATACCTGTCAGAATGGCAAAAATCAAAAA
>NW_004950508.1:0-5651 GCF_000317375.1 Microtus ochrogaster
TCTACAATAAACCTTCTCCTCCACCATACTTAGGAGCAGTTATGTCCTTCCTTTTTCTTTCTTTCTTTCTTTTTTTTTAATTCAGAAACCATTTTTATTTAAGGAAAAACTGAGGTGTCAGCAATTTGGAACTCAAGCCACAGACCCTATATTTGTAAAACATAGAGCTTTATTTTTGCCACATGCAACTGTTGACTTGTGGCTTCTACAGAAGATAAGACACATATGCACTATTTTTATCTTGAACATGAGCAATAAATACCCTCCTGATCCAGGCATAAATATATAATCCCAAACATTACAAATTGCAAGAGCTACAAAGTACAACTGGAACCCAAGCCTTTCATCAGGGGATTTTCTGCGAATACACAGCACCATTTCCAAAAATGGAAGAGAATCCCATATTCCCGTGAAGAACACTGAAAAGGTGCACACATGTCTGTCCCAGCCTCCATGGAGCTGAGCTTAAGGAAGACAATATGGGGGCTGGTCTTTGAAACCATGCCACAGACATCTCTCAGTTCCAGTGTTTTTCTTCTAGGGTGAATGTCCCAGAAACCATCTCTTAATTAACGGTTCCAAAAAGAGAATATGCACTAGGCTGAGAAGTAGACAGGGATGATTGTGGCCCAGCTGAGGAAGACTGTTTTCTGAATGACAGAGTTTTATGTGGGCACAGTAATTATAGCTGGAAGGGAGGCATTTGAGTCTCAAGTCAGTCTGAATACCACATGACTTACAAAGAGGGATCCGCAACTCTGATCCCTTCTCTAGGAGCTTTATCTGAACACCTTGGGAGAATCAAGTGTGCCTGGCACCAGGGAACAGTCCTCCTGAGGTCTCCAGTTGGAGGCTGAAGGGATAATTACTCAGCCAGAGATTGGTTGAAAGTCCTTTGAAGTTCTGGTATGAATGGCCTCAGGCAATGTGACTCTGGTAGGTTGGGAGAATGAAAGGGTTAATTCTGGGTAGCTTTGAAGTTGTGAACTCGGGTCCTGGTGAGGATGAAGAGGAAGACAGAGAAGAGCCTATTTCAATGTGGAGCGTCCCACTGCGCCCCCCAGTGGTCTATTCAGGAGCAACACCACTGGGTGGTGCTGCACTGCTTAAGGGCTGACTTGGCTCTAGTCTGAATCGGCTCAGCAATCCACTCTCAGCAGGAGGCAGTGTTGAAAAGGGTGGCATTTCCATCCCTGTCCTTCCCAGTTCTGTCACTCTTATGGCATAGCTGTCTGGCTTTTGAAAAGACTGAGTTCTGCTTTCTGTAAAACATCAATCATATTGTGCCATCGGGTTGGTATGAACTGATTCTCCAGGAATGGCTTGTTGCTCAGAATAGACGCATGTGACCTGTGTAAGTGTCAATCAACAGCAGACATCTCATGCACTTTGGAAACGCCTCTCAGTGCTCGACTCTATGTCCTTCCAGATAGCCTGAACAAGGGCAAAAATCCTCCTTCTTTTGCTAGGATCTTGAGAGTTTTGAAGTCTCCATCTTAAAACTGCTAAACTCCTAAAGCCTAAGAGAACGCCAAAGTCTTGAGGCCACAGGGACCAGCACTGTGCTGCCCTCTCTTGGTTCAGGTAGGTTGTGCAGATGCCTACCTAAGAGGTTAGAATGATGCTGCTCCCATTCTATAGTCATTGCCTCCGCATTCTGCATAGACCAGGAGCCCCAGTCACCCACGTGAGTCACTACGACAGGGCCATCGGATTAGTAATAAGCCGATGCCTTGTTTTGTACCTGTTGATACCCGACCATCAGAGGCCCTCTCATTCCTGGTCAATCTCAGACACACAGTGGTCCAGCCATGGGGTCTGGATGGGTCATTTCACTCTATGCACCCAATGAAGCTTTCTATGCTCCATCGAAGAGAGGTGGCAGTGTGCTCTGAAACCTCACCACATCCGGCCTCTGGCACAAGCAGCCACCCCACCACATGTAGCAGGAAGTTGAGGCTGGCAGCCTCACGGTTAGCAGAAACCTCTGGCTAATCACCTCTTGCATTTCTTAGAAAAGGAATGAGGCTTCCCATTCTTCCATTTGTAAATGGGGATACTGTCTTGTTGAGTATTCGACCTATGCTTAAAATACTAATAAAAAGAAGAGCGTGGCCTATACCTGCTTCTCCCTATTGCTAAGAAGGGGAGGAAATGCTTCTGAGAGCAGGTGATGGAGCTTTGAGATAGCATATGACAGAGGCTGGGGTGGGTGGGCACAGCGGCACGGTTACTGCTGTAGCCCAGTCTTTGGCCCAGTGCCTGGCCCTCCAGTTTCTTCTAGGATGCTGCAGTCACAGTTGCGTAGGGGCTGGCACCATGGTCCAGGTACCGGTGCGGGGTCCTGGGCTGCTGGCAGCTTTTAATGCTCTGTAAAAAGGACACTGTTCCTTCGCTCAGGATACACGGCTGTGGCTGGTCAACGAATCCCTGCTAAAGTCCAGATTCTGCGATTTCAGCCAGCTGATTTAACAGCTGGGAGAAAGGTGGACGGTCCTCTGGTTTCTGCAGAGTAACAGAGAGAGCTCTGTGAGTTCCCCATACCTGTGTGTCCCGCCTAACTGCAAAGCAGATCTGAATCCAATAGCAGCATCTGCCCTAAAGTCTTCCCACATGGGCTGTCTTGGAGGCAGGATGTTCTTACTGTCCATAACAGAGAGTTTGAGACCAGGCGGCCTAGTTTTAAATTCCGTTGTCACTTCTTTACTACCTGATCTACAGATTCAGTGCAACGTGAACCAAAGCTTCCAGCAAGTGATTCTGTGGTGGCCAAGAGCTGACTGTGAAATGTATGTGGAGAGGCAAAACTCTCAGGGAACTAAGACATACTAATTAATACTAATTAGAACTAACACTAATGACGGCAAGGAAAAGTAGAGTGGGTACTGAGACCACCCAAGCTCAGGGCTTCCTCTGAAGTCAGAGGATTCATAGAGGATTCTTGATAGTGTGACATTGGTGAAAGGGTAAGCACTGGATCAGGCAGCAGAACAGAGGGCCTAGAAACAGACCAGGGACACGGCAAGTAGACATGGGAAGAATGGAGGGACAACAGACAGTGCTGTAATGGCGCACCCGACAGGACCAGCAGACCCGAGTCTAAGACGGGCCTGAATGTGAAATGATTGGGAGAGGGAAATGGGTGAAATGGGGGAGGCAGCCTTGACTGGGGATGGGAGAGAAAAAGTCAACTGTGAATAATGCTGAGGATGTCTGGAAAAGGTCATCAGAAATAAAATCATTCATTTACCTAAAATTATATGCAATGCATATAAGTCTGTTTGTATACATATATGAAGTATATGTATAAATGACACGATACCACTTGGTAATACCACTTGGTATATAGCATAAATGAAGTAATACCACTTGGGCTGACAGTACTCCCCCCATCCTCACCATGAGCCATAGACTACCTAACAAAAACCCAAATACCAGGCATGAGAAACTCCTTATAGAGTTGCTGCTTATGGGAGGCCAAGAGACTCCCCAAACAATCTAGACTTGCTGTTGCCCTCAGTTGCCTCCCAGAGGCTGAAGGCAAGTGCCTATTGCTAAGACACCACGCCCTCTGGATACAAGGAGGAGCCAAGCTGGATCTGCCTTGAAAGCCTCCTCCCTTAGGTCTAGCTTTCATTATACTGAAAGGAGCTATGCAGTCTTCCAAGGGAGGGTGGCAACTGACAGTCCTACCCATTTGGGATGCCTACAAACAACACCAACTGTGAGCATGGCATGATAACCCTATGGGTGCAATAGTGCCACTCATAACCTGGCAGTAACCACCAGCTCTATTAGACTTAAAGATGACTCATCAGGAGGGAAATCTCACCTGAAAATTTGCCCAACTACCTGGAGCTAGTGATGTCATAGACCTTAGAGAAGAAACTACTACTGTCACCTTATTAAACCAATTTAATTCCTAACTGTATTCTAAATATCGATCTTTATACCCACAGTTAAGTATAGCTTTTACTCCTCATAAACATCAAAATCAGAACCATCCATTTTCAACAGACGGAGGCCTTTACAAAAAGTCACAAGTGGTCAAATGCAGGGAACAAGTGTATAGCCCCAACTAACACACCCATAACACAAGTCAGAAACATTGTGGAGGGGGATCAATAAGAGACAGAGGACCAGAAAAACCTGCTATGAGAGTGTGTCTTTTAGAAATGGCAGGGAAGCTTTCCCCATGGTACCTCAACAATATGACTGCCTCAACAAGATCTGCAGAAGTACACCATCAACAGACCTGCTAACATGGCAGGGGAGAATCTGACAGGACACCACCCTAGACTGGGAACCACGGGCAATTAAGGGAGTCCGCCCCAGGGAGGAGCCCCATAGGCAGTTTTCCAAGGCCACGTGGTCATCTCTGAAATCTCATACATATAAGCAGCATTAAGTGGAATGAGTATGTTTTGTTTGTATATTTACTCACACTTGTGTGTGAGTGTAGCAATCACATTTTTTAAAAAGCCCAGGCTTTTGAGAGGGAGCAAAGGGGGAGGAGGCATGGAAGAGACTGGAGGGAGGAAAAGGAAGGAGAAATATGATGCAATAAGTTTTTAATTAAAAAATACAAAATTAATAAAATTAAATTTTCATAAAATCATCGCGGAAGAGATCTGGGTTTTGTGATGAGTTGTGAGCTATAACTTCAAGGTGTGAGTCATGGAAAAAAATGATGCTGAACTTGGTTAAAACTGGAAAACTTCTGTGAGAGATGCTCTTAAGAGGGCCAATGAGATGGCTCAGCAGCAAAGGCACTTGCCACCAAGCCTGACAATCTGAGTTCAATCCCTGGGACCCACAGGTGCAAGGTGAGAACTAACTCCTGCAAGTTGTCTTCTGACCTCCATGGGCACATACTAACAGTATATGCCCTCTCCCCCATTCCTGCATACATATAGGCACAAAATAAATAAAAATAATTTAAGTGGTATCAGTAAGGGTTGAAGAGATGGACCAATGGTTAGGAGCACTTTTGCTGGGATCCAGGTCTGATTCCCAGCATCCACATGCAGCTCACCATCATCAGTAACTACAGTCCTAGGGGATCTGATGCCCACTTCTGTCCTCTGTGAAAACTGTATGCACATGGCACACAGACACATGTGCAGGCACATAAATTTTTTTAAACAAAAAATTGAAGACATTAGCAAGAGAATGAAAAATAAACTGTAGGCCTGGAGAAAATATTTGCAAAACATATAATGATAGGGAACTTTTAAAAGTCAGCTATATGGAATAAACAACCCTGCTGAATGGTGGGTAAAAGTCTGAGCAGGCATTTCGCTGAGAATATTAGAGGTGGGAAATAAACATAAAAAGATATCCAACATGGCAAGCCATTGATAAATGTCAATCCAGACAACAAGAAATAAAATTCTATCCCTCCTCTGTAAGAAGGGTGGATATCAACACAACCAGTACTGATGTATATAAGAAGCATCATGACTGAGTATGGTGACACACATCTTTAATCCCTTTGCTTAGAAGGAAGAAGCAGAGGCAGGTGGATCTCTGTGAGTTCAAGGTCAGGTAGTCTATATAGTGAGTTTCAGGACAGTTAGGGCTACGCAGTGCCAAACCAAATCTAACCAAACCAAACCAAACCAAACCTAACCTAACCAAACCAAACCAAA
>NW_004950509.1:0-5643 GCF_000317375.1 Microtus ochrogaster
GAAACACTGATTTCCAAAGTGGTTGCACAAGATTGCATTCCCATCAGCAATGGATGAGGGTGTCAGATTTCTTAATATGTGTCACATGTTCTCTTTAATGCAAGGATATTAATCTGGACAAATGTCTGTAATTTTAAAGAACAGTGACCAGTCATTTTTATCTATATTTTTGCCTTTCTTCAGTAACATTGTTTCTCTTGTAGCCCTCTTTTTGCTTTTTCTTAATGTCCCTCAGCTCTTAAATCAACTCAAAATAGCTCAGAGACAAAACTCATTATGGTACATATCTACTGTCTCCGCTACGCAAGAGGCTGAGGCAGGAGGATTACTTGGACCTGGGAGTTTATAGTGAGAGACCTCTTAGGAAAAGAGCCAGGCATGCTTTTAATCCCAGCACAAGGGTAGCGAAGGTCTCCGAGTCTGAGGCCAGCCTGGTCTACATAGTGAGACTCTGTCTCGGGAAGGAACAGGGGGAGGAAGACTTTAAAAAGAAGGGTAGAAAGGTTGTTTTAATTATTGAGGCAAGGCATATAAATACAGAAAACAAACAACAGCCTAGAAAGCAGCCCCCTGTCTCCTCATCCTCCTTTTCTCTAGTTTCTTCAGCTCTTGGTCTCTTCACTTCTGTAGAAGGCTGAGCGGCGTTTGCTTCTCATGCCGAAGCCAGCACAGTGCTCATCATAGTTTGCATGCTTCAGTTTCATATATGCAAATCATAAACTGACCGCGGTGCGTTTGGAGTTCTCAGAGTAAACCTCATTGCCCTGTACTGGGTTAGGCTCCGCTCATGGGCTGGGGAGTAGAACCTCAGCTGCGTGAGTCAGGAAAGGTCTCCGAAAAGAACAGCTGCTAATGGAGTCTCCTCAGGCAGTGCTATTCCAGTCCTGTACCTTGGCGCATTGCTCGTTTACTGGCTTTAATATGGCATCAGTGAAACTGAACTTCCTGGGGGCCTCTTATGTAGATTGAATATAGATAGTATATCAAGAGGGTACAGAATATTAAAGATGTCAGATACACAACACAGCTTCTACATTGCTGCACCTGTGATGTATTTGAAAGTACACATGTTAGAACGTAATCACTAAAGTCCCGTGTTGATGGTATTTGGAAATGGGATCTTCGGGGGTAATTGGAGTTAAATAAGGTGTGAGAATGAGGAGGGATCCAAGCCAGCACACTTGCTCTTGTTGCATCCTAAGGTGCCTCCCATGTCAAACACAAGAAACCTCATAGATGCTGTTGTTCTCTTTTCTCACTTGACTTTTAAAAGATGGGTCTCACTCTATAACCCTGGCTGGTCTTGAACTTGAGGCTAGTTTCATGTATTTTGTTACAGAAACAGAAAATGGACTAACACTCTTTTCTCCCTTTCTCACTATACCAGTCATTGCTAAGTGTTTAGAGCAGTTGGAACCCTCCTTTAGCTTCAAAATTATTGTCTAAACATATAGTATGGTCCACTCAGTTATAGATAATAAGGTAAAAACTTCTCCTTAAAGTGAGTACACTTCTCAGTCTATGTAGTAATATGAAATATAGCAGTCAAGTATAAACAAAGCGCTTCCATGCTTGCAGCAGGTGTTACTGGGCAAGGTAGGATCCCTTCCTCCCTCCTTCACTCACCCACGGCCTACAGAAACTAAACAAGCGCTCTTAAAAGCCCAGTTTCTTTGAACTGTGTTAATGGCCAGATTTTAGTGGGGTGAGGTAGGGTTCTAATATTTTATTAAAAATTATTTCAGCACAACAAAGAACGAGTTGATGTTTGTGTTCTACAGAACAGTGTGTGCTGTAATCGTGCCCTTTGCTGACTGCCTCACTGACTGGGCTCAGCCTTCAGACCTTCAGAATCCCTTCTTCGTCAGCACTCTTATGTGTGTTTTCACTTTTGAACCTGGTTACCATCTGTTAAGATTTTTGTCATGATTTGGCATGGATAGTCTAGTAATTCTAGCGCTCTGGAGCCAAGAGGATGGAGGGTAGTAAGTTCTGGCAAGCCTAGGCTATGCAGTAAGACCCTGTCTCAAAAACCAACAATACAAAAGAAAGATTGTATCCTCTCTAACACCTTTCCTAAGTCAGAGAAAGGTACTGTTGTCTTGTTTCCTTCTTTATACCTGCATGGAGTTCTCTCAGTACTGTTGAACAAGTTTATTACAGCTCCCAGTGAGAATCTGAGTGGGAAAAGCCACGTCACCCATTATGTAGGTTATTCCTGGTTTCCTGGGGATCTGCAGCTGTTTTGAATATGTTATCATTTGAATAAGTCAGTGGTTAACTACCACATCATATTATACCTATTTTATAAAAAGAGAAATTAAGAAATTTATAGTTAAAATTTGGAGACATTAACATTCCCATGAGCTAAAATTTGATCATACTTTCTTACAGCTTTATAGCTTTTTTTTCTGCAGAAGTATGTTTATTATCTGATGATAGTCACACATCATTGCAAATTAAATTTTTCCATGCATTGTTTTTCTCCGTCATACAGTATCATAAAAACTCAGGAAGTATATGCTGCTCTTATTCTGCCATTTGAGGGCCATAGCTAGTTTGACAAGATTGACATGTCATGTCTGTGGATGTACTTAGCCTCACAAGCGGATCAGCCGTGCTGGTTGGTTACGGTGAGGTTGCAGACGGGAGCGGCATTGTCTTGCCTGGGAAGGAGCAGATGCTAAGTGTGCTGTGGTGCACACGTGCCGCTGCCTGGGCTTTCTTGATGGAAGAAAGGCTGCAGCGTTATGTCTGCCACCAGATCGTGGAGAAATGACTTACAACTACTGACCTCTCATACTGTCTCTGGAAAGGGTTTGCTTGTGACTCTAAGGTTGAGGAATATACTACTGTAAATTGAATACAGTGCTGAAGGGAACATGTGGTCACATCATACATATTTGTGTATGTACAGAATTTATAATTACATTTACTATAAGAAGTTCCTTTATGGGCAGCCTTTTCACCTTCAGATCATGTTTTCTTTGTTTTTGTTCCCTTCTAATTTGAGCTTTCACTAAGATTTAGACTTATTTTAAAGATACCTCATTTTAATCCAGTGTTGATTAAAGGCAGTATGTTGATTTAATCCAGTATGTTAAAGGCAGAAGTCTCAGCTGCACTCTATCACATGTGTGTGTAAGCAGCTCCATCCCTGGCTTTCCCTTTACTACTAACGTGAACATTTAGGTGATTTTGTGTGTGTGTGTGTGTGTGTGTGTGTGTGTGTGTGCGCGCGCGTGCGCGCGCATGTGTGTATGCACACGTGCGTCTTATGATTTTATTATAGATGTATAGGTGGGAGCGTAAGGGGAGAGAGCCGTGCTGACAGAATGAAGCCTGGAATCAGCAGTGCTAGCCAGGTGGCCTTTTCATGCCCCCAGTACTGTAGCTTGAATGTAGGGCCTTGTGTTTGTCAGGCAAGCACTCTACCAAGTGAGTTACTTCCTCAGCTCTCTCAAGTCAGGCTTTAGACCTTTACTATACTTCATAGAATTGGAATCTTTTAAAAATGAATTCTATGCCTTTAAAACAGGTTTGGTGATAATCTGAAATCTTTAGGCTTTTATTCTTTCTTTTCCTCCTTCTGGCATGGTAGATGATTTTCTGCCTCTCCTATAATTAATTTTAAAAATTGTATTTTCCTAGAAAATTACCTACTATATTTTTTTCAAATGTAATTATATTAGAAAGTATTCTCTTGGGGTTATTTAAATTTTATTTAACTTTCTTAGTGACTTATTTAAGTATGATATTAAACTTCCCTTTATTGTATTAAGACTAGCTAGTACTTTTACTTATCCTTTACTGAAGGAATTAGCTTTGGTTTCATGTATTATTTCTTTCCAGTTTCTGTTTTCATTTCCTTTGAAGCTTTTCCTTCTACTTTTATTATTATTTTCACTTTATTTAAATATTTAAGGTATGAAATTTCTTCTGAACATTGAGAAATATCTTAGATCCTGATATGCAGTATTTTTATTTTCTGTTAAAGTCTACCACATAGTGTCTCTATGGCATTTTTTTTTAAATAGAGAATTCTGTGTCATTTTCACAGTGTAAATGCCATTTTAGGGTTTGGAGAGATTGCTCAGCATTTAAGAGGACTGGCTATTCTGGTAGAGCCAAAGATGGGTTCCCAGCTCTCATACTGGGGTGTTCACAAAGACCTGTAACTCCAGCCTCAAGGGATCCAGTGCTCTCCTCCAGATTTTTGGGTTCCTGCAAATCACACGTACCTTATACACAGTTGCAAATAAATGAATAATAAATCTTCTTTAAAGTCTGTTTCAGGCAATAGAGTTGGGTTTCAGTGTGTGTGTGTGTGTGTGTGTGTGTGTGTGTGTGTGTGTGTGTGCATGTTCTCATATGTGAGTGCATGTACATTTTGCATGGAGCCCTAGAGTTGGCTTTGGTATTTTCTTTAAAATAGTTCCTCACCTGTATTTTGAAGCGGTGTCCCTTACTGAACCCAGAAATAGTCCTTTCAGCTGGTCTAGCTAGGCAGCTGGCTAGAGGAGTCCCTGCCTACACCTTTCCTGCTCTGGGATCCCAGGCAGGCCCCCACACCCACCTTGGCTTTGTGCGAGGCAGGGTTTCTGGAGGTTCATATTTCTGGTCCTCATGCTTACATGGCAGGTGCTGTAGCACCGAGCTGTCTCCCAACCCTTCTGCTTCTCAGACAGTAGTTAGAGAGTAAAACCTGTGAGCAATATGTAGAAAACTGTCTGTGGAAAGATGACAAGCTTCTCTTTACCCTATGTAACATCACAAATTACATTTGATAAAATTCACCTTAATTAGAGGCCCAACTAACTGAAGGCCAATAATTTGTTGACTTAAATGAATATTTATTATTGTAATATATTCTTTCATTCTGTTTCGAAATGTCTTTTTTGGAAGATTTAGACTTGCCTAACATAGAAGATGGAGAAATAAGGGCTATGAGTGTGTGACTAGTGATAGAACTCTCACGTAGCATGTGTGGGCCCCAGCTTCAGAGCTCGGCATCACATATGAACACATGCACACACGGGTGTGGAAATAGAAACCTCGTAACTTGCTGTAAGCAGCTGAAGACATGGTCATTGTTGAGTACTATGTGTAATGATGACCATAATTGTGATTTGGGAAACTCTTGGTAGATGTTAGTTGACAGTCTGGACTTTAGGGTCCATGTGTGTGCACTTTCTCTGGAGAGACTGCAGCGACTAGTCTCATAGCTTCTTATATATTAAGGTTTCTTCATAGACAAGAAATTCCGTGTGATGTGATCTATTTTGCCTTTTTCATATTTATATCTTGATAAAGAATGCCAGTTTAGATAGAAGGAGAAAAGGCAGAGGGATCTTATTCTGAACTGAGGAGAAGCTGAGCTAACTGGGGTACTTGCTTTTCTAGCGATAAGAATGCTTTAAATCTGAGTGGAAACCTAAACACAAGGCTGCCGCTCATTTGGGAAAATTTGCCACTAGGGAGATTGTAGAGCTTCGCCTTCGCCTTTGTGTTTGCAGTTGTTTTAGAAGCAGGGTCTCCCTCTAGTCCAGACTGGTTCTTCCTCACAGTCCTGCCCCTTCCTCCCATTGCCGAGATTACGGGCATGCACTATCATCTCCAGCTAGAGGGTTTGTTTTTTTTTTT
>NW_004950510.1:0-1858 GCF_000317375.1 Microtus ochrogaster
ATCCCAGCACTCGGGAGGCAGAGGCAGGTGGATCTCTGTGAGTTCGAGACCAGCCTGGTCTACAGAGCTCGTTCCAGGACAGGCTCCAAAGCCGCAGAGAAACCCTGTCTCGAAAAACAAACAAAAAAAAAACAAAACAAAAAAAAACCAAGAAGCCCTCCACAAGTGGTGCCAAAACCCGGGATCTTCGGTTGCCAGGCCAGAGGATTCAAAACTCAACACGTGGAGTGGTGACGTTGGTATGCTGATTGCAGTCAGCGGGTGCACCAAATAATCCTCAAGTTAAAAATTGGGGGTCCGCAACAAAAGTGGGTTTTCTGCTCTAGCCGGTAAAAAGCAGAGTGGATGTAATAGAGCTGCGACCAAAGCAGACGGTTTAAAGTGTCCACAACAAAAGTGGGTTTTCTGCTCTCGCCGGTAAAAGGCAGAGTGGAATTAGTAGAGCCGCGACCAAAGCGGACGGTTTAAAATGAGGGCCACGACCAAAGTGGACGGTTTAAGAATGGGATTTTAAAATGGGCGCTTCGACATCACACCTGATTTTTCTGGCTCTTAACGAGCTGTTACGGAGCGCTTTGGAGAGATTTTTGGCTGAAGGTGATATAATTGCATCTTGGTTTGCCATCTCTAGCAATCTTATTGTGTCATCCTGTGATAGGCTTGGTAGAAATCTGGATTTTCCCACTAAACAAAGTATGCTAGGAAAGGGAGTTATACTCTTTTGGTTTGAGTTACCGAGGCCTCCAGACTCTTTAATGAACTGTGAACAGCTGCAGCTCCAAGGCCTAGCAGCACTGAGGGTCTGCGAAGCTGCAAACGTTACCACTAAAACGCTGGGCCACTCCCAGCATGGGCCTCAGAGCGTAGAAGCACAGCAAGACTGTGATAAGGCTCACCAGCCTGAACGGCTGGCCAGGCCCAGCCGCTCTGCTCAGCCACGCCTCCAAGCAAGGCTGAACACAGGTTCTTATGGTTAAACTTTGTATTTAGGCCCAGAAGGGGTATTGCTAAGTTTTGAGGTAAATATTTGCCTAATTTTAAAAATATAGACATAATGGGGGTCCCTCAATGCTGGGGAGACTCTCACTAAGGTCTTGGGTTGGCGTGAGCCCCCCACAGGGCTTGTCGTGCCCACGTGGCTTTGGTTGCCAGGGGAGGAGTTCGGCCGCTGATGACCTGGGGAGAAAGAATTTTTAAGAGGCCACAGCCCAGTCGTCCAAAAGGGTCAAAAATTCCAAAAATCCAATGGTGGTTGCAGGGGGACTCCCTGCCTCGGGACCACTCCCAAAGTCATTATCAGGTAGTTCCTAAAACAATAGTACCTACAGGGGGAAACTCCCTGTTTCTCAAGATTATTCTCAAGGTATGGTCTGGCTTTCTCTTCGGATAGTTTCTAAAACAGTACAATGATAATCTCAATGGGGAGGATCCCTGTTTATCAGGATTGTTATCAGGATTGCAATCTGGTTTTGTCTTCAGCTAGTTCCTGATGCAGGGTCGCTGAACAGACTGGCCTGGATTTTTGATTCTTCTCTTCCTGCTGGGGGAGAGTCTGATTTATTCAGGTTTTTCAATATGATATATGATCCAAAGATGGCTGTGTCAGTTTACACTTCCAGCAATGGAGTTTTTTCTTTATAAGGTAAAATCTCAAAATTTTGATTTACATTTCTCTAATGGCTAAAGGATGTTATGTTCAAACATTTTTTAAATGTCTCAGTCATTTTAAGTTCATCTATTGAGAGTTTTCAATGTAGGTCTATAACAAATATTTTTATTGGATTAATTTTTAATAACTAATTTCCTGAGTTCTTTATATATTTTTGAAATGGGTAAAAAATGGTTTGACAAAATATTG
>NW_004950510.1:5173-5643 GCF_000317375.1 Microtus ochrogaster
CCCCGCTTCCCGCATGCGCTGTGGATAAGGGTCCCTGGGCCTATCTCAATGCAGTCTGGTGTCAGCTGATGGTGGCAGCCAATCACAGGGCGACCATGTGCCAATTCCCAATATAAGCAGCCGCCATTGTGCCCCCCTCTCTCTCGTGTCCCCCTCTAGCGCCTCTCGTCTCTCTCTCTCTCTCTTCTGCTCTCTCGTTTTCTGCCTCCCTTTGCTTTATGCTCTCCCTCAACCAAATGCACTTCAGTAAAGCGTGATCTGAGAAGAATCCTCGTGTGTGGTGGGTGTTTCTTCCTAACTGGTCAAGAAGCCTGCCACACATGCGGAGAGACCAAGTTTGCAAACTTGATTAAAATAAAGGCTCTTTGCTTTTACATACAGGACTCGGTCTCCTTGTTGGCTTTTGCAGGGACTTTGCTGATTTGGGGCATAACACTTTCTTCCTTCCTTCCTTCCTTCCTTCCCTCCCT
>NW_004950511.1:0-1658 GCF_000317375.1 Microtus ochrogaster
TATCTTCTGCAGTGCTAATATGCTGTACTGCCAAACCTTTAATAAGTTTTATCTAGAAATGATAAATTACTTCTTACTTCTAAATATTAGATGGCACTCCTCCAGAAGTTGTAAATTTGAATGAAGTTGGCTTAGCTTTTTTTGCCCTTTCTTGGTTTTCATGTCCCCTCTGGAAGGAAGCTTGGTGTGATAAGCTGCAGTAAACCTCCATCCTCTTCCCTCCCTGTCTTCACTGATGCCTCTCCATTTCCTGGAGGGTTGCTCAGATACCTCAAGTGCTCTTCTCTTCAGAGTTTGATAATCTGGGTTTGCTTTTCTGATGTGAGCCTTTCTTTTCATTTGCTCTCCAGGTGAGTCTAGCATTTGCTAGGAATCAGAGTGGAACCAGAAAAGTGGCCAGCAACAGAGTCCTGATCCAAACGAAGAAAGGGAGCCAGGCGTACCTCAGCCCAGAGTGGGAAATTTGATAGGAGCTCAGAAGTGCTTCAGCTTTGGATTCTCATTTTCTTTATTGAAGGAAATGAGCACCAGAAGGTAGAGACTCAGAAAGAGGACAGAGAGAAAACCTCAAATCTGAAGAATACAGATGGCAGTTGTAGCGATCAGTCTGTATTTAGCAAGTTCCTTTGTAAAACATCAGTGGAGTAATAATGTATAAGCAGTTATAGCTACACAGTAGGTTCTTTCCTGTGATGCAGTTCTTGGACTGCTAAGATTATGCTAGTATAAGACAACAAGAGAAGGCTAAGGCTGTGATTATTTTGTCCATGATTTGTTACTTTTGGTGACAACATTTCTTAGGTATGCCTTTTACTTTTCAGGTCATTCTCCTATTGGGTTGTATGATTATGTAAGTTATTATTGTTTCTTTTGGATGTTTCTATCATATCTTCATGTATTTGTATTCACCACTAGTTTGAGCTCTCCTCTTTACTGTTTCTCTCTGGTTAGAAAATCTAGCATCTAAGACCGAAATATTAAAAACAAAGCTATAAATCTTAGTGAAATACAGGACAGTCTGTAAGGAAAGGGTATCTAGGCAGCTTACATCCAAGTTTTAAAAAGGTGTACCTGCACATTAAACACATCTGAATACGGACTTATATTTCTGAAGTGGGTTTTTTTCTAATCCTCCCTCTCTCTCCCTTCCTCTCCCATCCCCACAGCTATAACTCATCACAGGGTGAAAACACTTTTTAATTCCCCTTCTGGAATCTTGTCTGTATTTAAAGACTGTCATCATCATAATTATGTACTGAATATAAGCATAGCTCGGGCACATTCGCTTTTTCAGAAGCTCATCTAATGTTTCTCGTCCATACTTCACTGTTGCTCATTTGTTCACTTTCCTGATCATCATCACAACTGTTTTTCTGTCTGGTTCATCTGAGTAGGCTTCTGTTTTTGTATTTCTCAGAGACCTTTGTTAAACTCAGTTAGCAGTATGAACCCTGGCAGCATCATTATGCTAATTGATTGTTCACACTGATAGCTCTTTAATATGTTCCGTTATCAGGGTCTTGCTGTGATACGCATCAGAATCTGACTGTGACCCCTTTCCTCATGGAAATGCAGTATCCAGATAGGACTTGCTCTTTCCAGATCGCTTGTCCTCAGAGTTTTTGACTTCTGACTTGATATCTAGAGTAACTGGGCAA
>NW_004950511.1:2303-4650 GCF_000317375.1 Microtus ochrogaster
ATTGATATGATTGATATAAAAGCTTAAAAAATAATTAGCTACAAGTATATTTTTGTTGAGATGTAATTGATCTCACATTCAATGTTCTATTACTAAACCGAAATGTGACATTTTTTCAACTGCATACGTTATTTATTAAAGGATAGAGACTGGTGGGAAGAATTAAAAAACTTAATTTAGGGGTCTTGACTGGATATAAGGAGACTCTTAGATGTGCATCTTCTTCTTGAGATAGATTGATGCTGCCAGGAGCAGATATGTCTTATTGTCATGAAAAGTTTTAACTTCTTAAAACATTTAAATGCCATATTTTGTACATTTTTGAAAGGCTTGAAGAATACTTATTCATTTAAAATATATCTCCGTACATCTAGAATACCTAAGTAACATGACTACAAGCTTGACTATTATAGATAATTATCTATTAACCAGTATTTCTTAATTATACATTACATTTTTAAATGAGCTGCACAAATGCAATACCTTAGTCAAGAGCAGAAATATACATATAACAAAATTGACCTAAAATTTGCATCAATAGACCAAGATCCATATGAATACAAAGTATTTGTATCTATCTCATATCCCCCTTTAAATGTAAACAAAAATTTATAAATAATTGTTTAGGGAATTTGGGTGTAGTATTCTCCAAACTGCTTCCTACTTTTTGCTGGGCAAAGTAATTTTTGGGGGGTGTTCACAGTGACCTTTCTGGGGGTTTTGGTCCATCAAATCACATTAGTCTGGAAGGAATCCATAGATTCTCATCCTCTGTGGAAACAAAAAGAGAACCTTTTTTCCAAAGCAACAAATTCTTAGACCCAAATTTTGAAGGGAAGATACCTTTAAAATATATATGTTGGCTTAGCCTAGTAGCCCATATAATGAAATGTCTTTCTGTGTGTAGCTTAGTCGCAGTCAAAAAAATTCCAAGAAAACACAATAATATACATAATTCAGACTGACTGTGTATGTTCCATCTTTATGTGGCTGAGAGTTTCTGGAAATTATTTTTAAATTAGTATGGTATTTGCAAAATGCCAATAATGATTCCAGATTGATCCTAGACTCCTTTTATTGCACTAAATATTGTATTGCTTTAAGTAAAGAACCTTCTAAATTTTAATAAGACAATGAAACTTACTTTTGTCTTCATAGTTTGAATCAGCTTATGTCCTGACAAATATTGCTTCAGGAAATTCTCTTCAGACCTGGATTGTGATTCAGGCATGAGCGGTGCCTATCTTCATCAAGTTGCTTAGCTCAGAGTTCAAAGATGTCCAGGAACAGGTAAAATCTTTGCAGAAACTGCACTCACCCATCTGGATGGATCTTCTCAGCACAGGAAGAGAAACTCCTGGTATGCCAAGGACCCCCTCAGACAAAAGGGCAAACTTGGGGGCAGGGTCATATGGAACAAAGAAGTTCCTGCAGCAGGAGCAGGAGGTGCCCTGCACTCCCTTCTGGGGATCTTCTGGCTGTGCAGGCACACACTCACCCCTCTGGGTGAATAGCCTCAGTGCAGGAGCAGGAATTGTTCCTGGCCTAAGGACCTCACAGACAATAGGGCAGGCTTGGGGGAGGCAGGGTCCTGTGGAACAAAGAAGCCCCTGCTGCAGGAGTTGGAGGGGCCTGTGCTCTGCTCCTGGACCATCTACTCTGGACAGGCACATAGTCACCTGTCTGGATGGATCTCCTCAGCAAAAGAACAGGGACTCCTGGTAGTCCAAGGACCTTGCAGACAAAAGCTCCATATCTTTCTTTAGGTTTGGAAAGCTTTCTTCTGTGATTTTGTTAAACATATTTTTTTTTTGTGCTTTTGAGTTGAACTTCTCATTCTTCTATACCTACTATTCTTAGGTCTAGTTTTTTCATAGTGTCTCATATTTCCTAGATATTTTGTGTTACACTTTTATTAGATTTAATGATACTTAGACTGATGAGTCTATTTCCTGTATTTTATCTTCAGTGCTCGGGATTGTCTCTTCCATCTCTTGTATTCTGCTATTTAAGCTTGCATTTGTGGTTTCTGATCATTTTCTCATGATTTCTGTTTCTATAATTCATTTGACTTGTGTTTTATTTATTGTCTCTATTTCAGTTTTCAGGTCTTGAATAGTTTCTTTCATATACTTGATTTATTTTTCATGGTATTTTTAAGGGATTTGTTAATATCTTTCAATTTTTTTGTATGTCTTTCCCTCCATTTCTTTGAGGGAATTTTTTATTTCCTCTTTGAGTGTATAAACATTCTCCTAAAGTTATTTTTTTAGGTTCTTTTCTTCTGCTTTATCTATATTTGGTTGTTCCAGTCTTACTGTTTTAGGGTCACTAGTTTTTACTGATG
>NW_004950511.1:5040-5638 GCF_000317375.1 Microtus ochrogaster
CTTGTACCTGATCCTGTGGAGTTCACTGCCTCAGGCTGCTCTGGCCTAGGTATCTGGCTCAGTCCTGTTTCTGTAAATGTCCCTGGTCTGAGTCTGATTCTGCATAGGTCCCTGACTTAGACTTGATCCCACAAAGAACTCAGGCTCTAGTCTACTCTCTCGTGTTGTAATTGGAGTGGCGGGGCTGCGTCCCCAGCACCCCGCTGCCCGCAAGCTTATGCCCAAAATAACAACACACAAACTGTATTCATTTAATCACTGCTTGGCTCTTTAGCTCTAGCCCTTTTCTCAGCTAACTTTCGCACCTGGACTAACCCATTTCCAATCATGTGTGTCGCACCCCAAGGTGCGCTTTCCAGGAAGATTCTAGCCTATGTCCATTCTGGGTCAGAGCTGAATCGTGTGTGCCTCAGAGAGCAGAGCTCTCGCCTCTGCCCGCAAGAGTGGAGCATCGTGTCTCTCTGAGGCCTCTGCCCCCAAGAGGAGAGCTGTCAAGTCTGAGTCTCACTTTCTCTTCCTCCCAGCATTCTGTTCTGTTTACTCCTCCCACCTATGTTTTAACCTATCAGGGCAAGCAGCTTCTTTATTTAATTAACCA
>NW_004950512.1:0-5630 GCF_000317375.1 Microtus ochrogaster
TCTTTTTTTTTTTAATATGGAAGAAAATTTACCTGTAATGACTGGTTTCTGCCAGAGGTGGCAGAAGAGTCCACTTGAGTCCACGTGGAGGGCCGGTCTGAAACAACTCAAAACGGAAATTTATCGTTGTGCCTGAGGATTTATAATGTGCATGAAGAGGTTAATTTGAATCAGACCAAGTCTGCCGCTGTGGTGGTTCACACACACACATGGTGGCTTGGGAGGCAGTGGCAGCGGTAGCAGCAGGCGCCGCCGGGACGGGCAGGGGCGCGCGGGCAAGCGTACCTGGAAGTGAAATCTGAGCCCCAGAACACTAGCAGCAAGAGAGCGTGCCCGCTCTCTCTCGGTGTAGGGTGCATGTTTGACAAGTGCTGGCGGCTAATGAGCTGCCTGATAACGGACACCGGAGCATGCTGGGCCGGGGAGCGCGCACAGGGAGTCATGAGCAGAGTCGGCGGGTGCGTAAAGCTTGTTAACCAATCTGGTTCGCAAAGGCTGCACTAGGCTAATGAGCTGCCTGATACAGGACGCCGGAGCGTGCTGGGCAGGAGAGCGAGCACAGGGAGTCGCGAGCAGAGTTGGTGTGGAAAGCTTTCATCTGGCGACCAATTTCACTCGCAAAGCTGCACTAGGTTCCCCCTTGCTGCACTGGCTGAAATCGGGAACGGCGGGGCAGCTGTGGCCAACTGGGTCCTGGTGCGGGTACGGGGCCACAACGTTGGAACGCCAAGTGAAGGCGGATCGAATTAATACAGGACAATTGGTATAAAATAAAAGCAACTTTAATATAAATAGCACACTCACGCAACCAAGTTCCCGTAATGCCCAGAAATAGGAGACAGGAAGAAGGGGTTACCAGCGTTTGTGCACCCCAATTTATAGACAGGAAGAAGGCCAACCCATCCCCAAAGGGCAGGCTCTCTCTACAAGCAAGGAGGTAAAGGCGTGCCTCACGACATCAGCAGTCCCTTCTCTGAAAATTCTATGGTATCCCAGAGAGCTCTCGGAATTTTGTGATGTCACTTGTGTCCTAGAAACGCTAACTGCTCTCAAGACACACTCTCCCGGTGCCTATAAGACTCGGTTCTAGACATGTTGTCTAGAGAATGGAGCTCGTGGAGAGGCCAGAGGGAGGAAGAAGAAAGCTGGCCCCAGATCTCACAGGAAAACATGGCATGGAGAAATAATTAGTGGTCCTGGGGAAGACAGACAAAGTGAGTTCACAACTCGCAGGAACTTAGAGATTTCTGGATGTGATGGCTTTGAGACTTCCAGGGCTAGGGCTCAGGAACTGGGAGGTTTCTGGGATGCGATAGGCCTGTCTTGTTTCTCTGGGTTCCTAAAGAGCCAACCCACATCAAAGATTCACGATAGTTGATTTGACAAAGTCGGGAATTGACAAGGAATGCGGAAGGAGTCAGTGAGATTTCAATACCAGCGCTGTACATCATCCCCCCCCCAAGTCCTTTTTGTTGTGTAGCAATAATAATAGAGAAAGGGGAGTAGCACTCTGCCAAAGCCCGTATTTTACCATGCCTTATATCACAGCTATTAGCAGGGTTGAGGCATCAATTGCTGCACTCAGTCCTCCTGTGAGCCCCTAAGGTTTCTGGATTCCCAGTTATGAATGACACCTTGGTCTCCATTTCAGCCTGAGAGATCTTTAAGAGACAATGACTGAGAGAGTGAGTGGGAAGAGACTGCAATTTTTTGTGTTTTTTTTTTCTTTTTCCTTTTCTTTCTTTTATTTTTTGCTGTTTTGTTTTGTTTTTCAAGAAAGGGTTTCTTTGGGCTGGAGATATGGCTCAGAGGTTAGGAGTACTAGCTGCTCTTCCAGAGGTCCTGAGTTCAATTCCTAGCAACCACATGGTGGCTCACAACCATCTTAAATGAGATCTGGCAATGTATCCTGGAAAATGTACATATAATAAATAAATTCATAATTGAAAGAAAAAAAGAAAGTAAGAAAGAAAGATAAAGAGAGAGAGAAAGAAAGAAAGAAAGAAAGAAAGAGAGAAAGAAAGAGAGAGAGAGAGAAAGAAAAGCTTTCTTTGTATATCTTGGTGTGTCCTAAAACTTACTCTGTAAATCAGGCCATCCTTGAATTCACAGAGATCTGTGTGTGTGCTGTGATTAAAGGCATGCACCCACCCCCACACACCACAGCCCGGCTGAGACTGCAATTTCTTGTTAGCTAGCTCTGGGTGTCCTGGGCTGTTAGTAAGTGACAATGGCTCTGTGTGTTGAATCTCTGTGAATCCAGACTATGTTATGCCCTTCCATGACATGAGTCTGAAGCATCAAGCACCCACCCCTACCTATAATCCCTGAGGTCTCTGAAGTCACGGTGCATATTTTGTAGGTCCGAATAAGGCTTTGAAAGCTTTTCCCTGGTTCAGCTTGTGCAGAGGGAAACCAGGTAACTTCTGAGAGACATGCACCACCTTCCTACAGAAAGAAGGGAAGACTTACTGACTGACTAATACCCATATTGTGATTCAAGTTGGCCATGTCCCCTTTTCCACAGCATGTGCACTGTGGCTCTAGATCAAGGAATCAGTTTGTGTCTGTGAGTGTGTTTGTGCACGCGCACACGTGCGTGCTTTAGTGTGCTATCTAGGAGAAGCACCACAGCAGTTGCATACTGACTGAGAAATTTGATTTTTTAGGAAATGATTTTTCATATCTGTGAGTGGTCTCACCATAGCCATTCATCTTTCCTTTAACTTGAGTATATGAATGAATGATTCCACCATCACTCTTCATGGGAATGAGCCCTCTTGCATTGAGGGCTCCCCAGGGTGAACCCCAGTTCTCAGTATCTCCAGCCCAACCTCTCACAAGCTGATCACACATTGGTAAGCTTGAGATATATTCTCCTGACGTTTTGGGATAATAAATTTCATCAACAATGGGGCTATCTTTGTTCTGACAGGACACTCACTCACTCACAATCTCTCCTCATCACACCCATATAGTGTAACAACTTTGTGGTTCCTCCATAATGTGCTTATTTCTGTCAGGGAACTGACCAGCCAATACTATTTTTCCCTGTTTCCCATTATGTTCTTATATTCTGCCCCCCCCCATTAGTTAAAAAATTATTATGTGTATTTGTGTTTTTGCCATGGATCTCGGGCTCCTGGATTACAGACAGCTGTGAGCTGCCATGTAGATGCTGGGAATTGAACCTAAACTATCTCTTCAGCCCGACATGGAACATCTCTCTATATAGTTCTGCCTGGAAAACTTTCAGAGTTCACTCTGGCCCATGAGTAAAGTTGCTATGCTTCCTTTTATTGAATCTTTAGTGTTTTTTTGGTTTTTTTTTTGGTGTGTGTGTGTGTGTGTGTGTGTGTGTGTGTGTGTGTGTGAGAGAGAGAGAGAGAGAGAGAGAGAGAGAAGGAGAGATATTCATTATGAAACCATAATTCAGTCAAGAACAGCAGACGTTATATTTATTTGTTCATCCATCCACGTATTTGCTTACTTACTTACTTACTTACTTACTTACTTACTTACTTACTTATTACTTGCTTTATTTATTTACAGTGGAAGACTTAATTCAGTAAGAATGATCAGAAAGGTAGGGAAAAGTGTAAGATATCACGATGACTTTCCCTTCCAAGAGGGAGCTTTCTGGTAAGACATGAAATGGCAGTTTCAAGGTTTTTTCTAAGGTCAGGCATTTCTTAGGTAAGCAAGAATTTCCATTCAATCCCTTTGAGGAACTCTCTGGCCCTGACATTAACATCTGACTGGTGCCTATTGTCAAGGCCAATGGGACACTCCTCAGCCCCTCCCTGCTCTGACCTAACCTGACAGGACCTGAGAAGCCACACCCCACCCCAGTTCACAAGCCCCTCTTAATCTATCTATCTAACTAACTACCAAATTGTACAGAATAAAATGTGGAATCTCTTCTCAATGAAATGCTGTTGGCAGCCATTCGATGAATTTATTCTCATCTCAGATCAGAGATCAGATCCTGTCCTGCAGGGAGGGATGTCTTCTTTCTGTCTTTCTTCTTCTTTTGTATGTTGCATTCGGTTTAGATGTGCTGGCCTATGGTGTGAGAGAGAGAGAGAGAGTTTTAATGATTTAATATTCAGCTATTTCTTGGCTTATTTATCAGCACATTTATTATTACCAGTGAGCACATTCCTCTGAAAACTTTGGAACCCCCATCTGTACATGTCATGCACGTGCGTGCATGCTTATGTGCCAGCGCCACATGCGCATCCCATTTATCCCTTCATCAAACACACAGTGAGATGGAGGCCACCATTTTCTTAGCCAGTGACAGTCAGGAGAGAGAGAGCAAGAGACAAAAAGAGAAAAAAATTAAGAAAGAAGGAAAGGAAGAAAGAAGGAAAGAACAGTGCGGTTTTAGATTTTTCCCTCTCTCTTTGAACAAGGCCCCTCCTTTGAGCTGAGTTTCCCACACAGCTCTTATGATGCTGGAGGATGCCAAGATCCCAGTTGGTCCCTCAGCCCGATGCCTGCATCTGTGCCTTGGCAGCAGCTATTCATGTCTTGCCACTCAGAGTCAAGTTCCCTTAAGTTTAGCCTTTCCTAAGTGCTCATTCACTTCAGAGGACTCAACCCTCATCTTCTGTGTCCTAATGGCATAATTTATCATATTAATGAGTATGAATCAGTAATATGAGATGTTCAGGAGAGGGAGGAAGGGTCATTCATAAAAAAAGTGAGTGTTCAACTAACTAACTCCCGATGGGTGAAGGAAGTAGTAAAAAGATTTTAATGAAGCAGAGAGAAATTTCTGGTTTTGGAAGGAGGAGATCCTGAATGTCTCCCCCTGTGTGGGAGGAGAGACTCCTGGAAAGGAAACCTCAGGTTCTGGTCGGTCAGTCAGTCGGTCTATCGGTCAGTTCAGGGAGAATATTAGCATGGAGGTAAAGGCCGTGCCTCATGATATCAGCAGTCCCTTCTCTGAAAATTCTACGAAATCCCGGAGAGCTCTCAGAATTTTGTGATGTCACTCGTGTCCTAGAAATGCCAACTGCCCTCAAGACTACTCTCTCAGTGCCTGTAAGACTTGGTTCTAGACATGTTTTCTGGAGAATGGAGCTTGAGGAGAGGTCAGAGGGAGGAAGAAGAAAGCTGGCCCCAGATCTCACAGGAAAACATGGCATGGAGAAATAATTAGTGGTCCTGGGGAAGACAGACAAAGTGAATTCAACACTAGCAGGGACTAGAGAGATTTCTGGATGTGATGGCTTTGAGACTTCCAGGGCTAAAGCTCAGGAACTGGGAGGTTTCTGGAATGCGATAGGCCTGTCTTGTTTCTCTGGGTTCCAAAAGAGCCAACCCATATCAAAGATTCAGGATATTTGATTTGACAAATTCGGGAATTGACAAGGAGTGCGGAAGCACTCATTGAGATTTCAATTCCAGCACTGCACATCACCCTCCCCCAATGTCGTTTTTGTTGTGTAGCAATAATAATAGAGAAAGGGGAGTAGCGCTCTGCCAAAGCCCGTATTTTACCATGCCTTATATCACAGCTACAAGCAGGGTTGAGGCATCAAGTGCTGAACTCTGTCCTCCTGTGAGCCCCTAAGGTTTCTGGCTTCCCAGTTATGAATGACACCCTGGTCTCCAGTTCA
>NW_004950513.1:0-5628 GCF_000317375.1 Microtus ochrogaster
AGGAGATAAATCCTTGCACACAGTAAAAAAGAAATTTAAGACATGTCTCAAAATGCAAAGACAGGAGAAAAATGAGACCCCAGTGAAGGCAGAGGGGCCATCTGTGTCACCAAGCTTCATGAAATCATTTTTTTTTTCAAATGAAATTATCTACTGTAAAATCATTCTCCTCTTTACTTGTCTGTCATCAAAACATTTCTCTCAAAATAATCACTCATTCGTCATCTCTCACCCTAAGGAACAAGGGCATGAATCATCATCATTTCTATTTTATATCAAGAAAGAAGGAGGTATGAGAAGTTCTGAGCATCATTTATCATTAAAAGTTCTGCTAAAGAACTAAGGTAAGAGCTCAGAATGAGGAAAGGAATGTCTGAGCAGAATAGGAAAAGCATATGCTATAATGAAGTTTATGTAAAAAAGGTACCTAATAGATACACCTTGAGTCATCTAATAAATAAATGAATGAATTAGTGAATAAATTAATGGGATAAGATCATAAATTCTTGTGTTAGTAACAAATAAACCATTGAAACAAAATTCTAGTAATTTGAAATGTCTCAATCACTTATAGTCAAAATTTAAGATGTACAACAATTTTTAACTCATTCAAATAAAGTTAACTTTATTCATCAAACTTACAGTTATTTATGCATTATGGTGAGAAATCTATTTAAAATATAATTCATTAAACCCCATAAATTTACTAGGTTTCATGGAAAAACAAAGAAGGACCTTGAAATTGAAAATATTGTAATCTGAAAATATGAGCTATTAAATAATACCTATTAACAGTGATAAGAGTTTACACTGGACTTTCTGCATTCTGTAATTCAATCTTTATACCAGTAAAAATTTAATTCTATTTCTGTTTATTCTTTCCTTTTTCACTTTCTTTGTCAACCAGAATGACAATTCCACAGAACTTCATAAAATTTCATATGATTTAATAAATTTGGAAAACACAATATGAGATGCATTATCTAATGATATTTGCCTTAATATTTCAAATAAGCTGCTTAGTCAAGCCATTCAGAACTAAGGTTGCTTACAAAAAGCAATTGTTCAGTAGGAGGAAGAAGGAGACAAGAGAAGGCAGGCAATGGGGGTGACTATGTTCAAAATACTCTTCATACATCTATGAAATTATCTAAAAATTAATTAATAGTTTTAAAACTCAGAATAATTATTAAAGGCAATTCATCAAGTGATCAGAAATTTTTCTCCAATTATAACGATGTATATGCCTGATTTTAAGGAGAAAGATTTGTTACCAGGCTTTAAAGCTGTACTCAAAATGTACAGAACTTTTCACTGAGATATCAGAGATCATTTGCTTAAAATGTGAGTCAGCACAAAATAGGAAACAAAAAGAGACCCAAATATTAAATTCCATTTATACAACATGGTGTATACCACAAAGGATGAGAGTGAGCTCAGCCAGTTGCCTGTAGCCATGCCCACTTCTGATGATGCCCAAAGGAAGGAAAAGATGTACTTTTAATTCTATCCACAAGTTACATTCCTATTGCAGCTTAATGTAGGAAACGTCTCTGGGATTGTGTGTATGAGCTCACCATGATGAAATGAAAGAGATGATAACAGGGTATGAACAAATAAACATGGTATAAAGGAATGCTATGCATGCCCAGAACTCAGAAAGCATACAGCCTGGTCAATTGCATGAAGATGTCACAATGAAACTGCATAATTAATATAGGATAATAAAATATTAAAAATCAAAATTGTGATCACTGGAAAGTGATGAGGTCTTCAGAGTCAAACTGTCATGAATGGGGTAAGTGCTTCTTCATCAGCCAGCAGAACTGACTGTTACCAAAGAAAACATATCTGAATCAGGACCAGAGATTCACCAGACACTGAACCTGTTGGTAATTTCCTCTTCTAAGATAGCAGGGCTGTAAATGTAAAGGTTTGTTCTTGTTAACTACAGTTTATGGCATCCTGTTATAGCAGGCCTAGCAGATTAAGGCCCTTACCTCTCTGAAATACAGTTGCCCTAGACAATGGCATAGGTGCCAAAATAATAGATTTTTTAAAATGTCGATTAAAACTATTGCTCTTTTAATGCATGCTTCATGCACAGTCCTTATGTCACTTTTTGGTACTGAAAAGGAGGATGACCTGTTAATGTGTCATGTATAGGAGGCTCTAATATTAGCTGATGTCACCCACTTCACTAGGATGTAAAGTACACTGGTGTCTTTGTAACATTCCTTAGGTACTGGGAAAGTTTGTAGAGGTTTTACATCCAAAGATTCTCTTCTGGAGCTGATTTCTTTTGTCTGCCATTATGATGTTTCTTTTTAAATCTGAGTCTTAACTCCACACCCACCCAAGCTTTCTTCACTTCCCTTTCCGTCTGGCAACATGGGTGTAGGCGTCAGTCTGAAGGCTCCCTACCAAGTAGCCAGATAACTCAGCTACCTGTCACTTTACCGCACTGATCAAAGAAACTTTCAGATAGCTGAGTTTCCTTACAAAGCAGTAGAGTTCATTGCTATCACCTTTCTATTAATCTCGTCTGTTTGTAACCTGAGGACCTGAGGAATTGACAGTGACTATTTTCACATTTATTCTTTTTAGCAAGTCATTACTGGTGAAATATTGTTCACTGGGGACATTTCTTAGTGTCAGTGTGATTTCAGAAACAAAGAAAACTGCCTACTCTGAGCATGAGGTATATATATGTATACACATATATATGTGTATATACATACATATATATATATATATATATATGTCCATAAAGAAGTAGAAATAGTCTGAATTTTGTGGTGAGCATTAATTAAGATTTGAACATAAAGCATATGATGAGCTGTCTGACATGACTAATGATGTCGTTTTACCAAAATTAGTGACATCAAAAGAAAGTTTAAAGGAGGCCCATGCCTTTATTTCTAGTACTTAGGAGGTAGAGAGGTTGGCAGACATCTCTGAGTTTGAGTCAGTCTGTTCTATATATTGAGTTCTAAGCCAATCAGAACTACTGAGGGAACCTTGTATCAACAACAACAATCTTAAATGTGGAAAGGTATGTGAAGAAGACTTTACTTTCTTCAGTAATTGGAAGACAGGAAAAAAAGTAAAAAAAAAAAAATGCTGAGATAGCTCTAAGTATAAAGAAAACAAATCATGTAGAAGCTGATGGGAGGTGGGAACATTACAGAAGCCTGAACAGTGGGTTGAAACTGAGATTTCATAGTACACTTTAGCACAGCTCAGTAGGGAATCATGCCCATGAGAACCCTTTCACACACAGCAATTGTGATGAATAGTTTTTCTCAGTCTCTTAGAGGTTAGGTTCATCAGAGAAGAGAAAACCCCGGTGGAGAAAATTCCTCCACCAAACTGGGCTCTAAGCAAACCTGTGGGGAATTTTCTTGACTGATAGTCAATGTGGGAAATCCCAGCACACTGTTGTCAGTGCCATCCTAAACAGGTAGACCTGGAGTGTATGACAAAGCAGGTTGAGCAAGTCACAGAGAGTAGGCGGATAAGTAGCGTTCCTCTGTGGTCTCTGCTTCAGCCCCTTGCTCTAAGGTTCACTCCTTGAGTTCTTGCCCTGACTCCCCTTCAAGATGGACTATAAGCTTCAAGATGAAATAAACTATTTTCCCCTCCATTGTTTTGGCCATGGTCTTTGTGAAAGCAGGAGACATCAAAGTAGGACAGTTTTGCTATAGGAAAGTGCATTTGCAGGAAGATTTCATCTTTGTTTTGTAGAACAATTTGCTTTCTGTGGAACATATGCTTTACTCTAAAAATGAAAGATATAACGAGTATAATGTGTATCCCCATAACTTTTGGTTTCATAAGAAACAACAATTTCTTGGTAGACAAGGTCTGCCTTGATTCACCTGTATCTACTGTAGAACTGGTACATCTAAAAATGATTGACTCACTTAGTTTCTGGATCACTGTAGGTTTGTAGTTTGAAATCTCTGCTCCTCCATGAGAATTAAGAAGAAAAAGACGATGAAAGATATATGCCTATGTCCATCTATGATCATATCTGTTTCCTAGATATTAATATGTAGAAAGTAGAGAAAATTGTAAAATAAAAATGTTTGAATCAATATTGAATTATTTAGATTATTGCAAAACTTAATTTGTATTTTTTACTTTTTATTATAAAGTAATTCCATCATCTCCTCTACCCTTTGATTCCCAAAAATCTTCCCATATACCCCTCTTTACTATCTTTACTTCATGAAGTTCTTTCCCCTCTACCATCTTGACTGGAGAAAAGGCCCTAACATGCCAGTAAGACTGGTGAGCAGAAAGATTTTTTTTTTACTAGTGCTCTCCAGTTCCCCTTCCTTTGTGGTCTAATGTTACTAGGTTTCCTCTGTGCAATTTCTTCTTTCTTCTCCTCCTCACCTTCACTGATGTCTTTAAGAACCAACTCTCAGGTACATGAAAGCAATGCAAGGCCTAATTTAATGAATTTGCCAACCTACCAGTAAGTCACGTACACTTTCCTCCACCACCTAGTAGTGCTGCCCTAGGGAATAAATCTCTCTTGCATTTAGTTATTTTAATCTTATATTTAAGTTACTTCCATCTTAGGTCAGTGTTTTTAGTATTTTTTATCATGTATCTTCCTAAGTCTGAGCCTCCCTATTGCCAATATTTCCTTAGTTGTGAGGATGATTTTAGAGAAGTAATATTCATGTGTCCAATATTTATTATGTCTATTGGGTAGATATTCTTAACTTTATGCTAACATGGAAATGGCAAAGTACATTTTTCTTCTGTATGCTTATTGGATAAGTGATTGCAGATATGAATTTGAAGGCAAGATTGCTAACTTCAATAATGTTGTCTAAAATGACATAGATGTTTTATGAGAACAAAACTGACATAGATTAAAAAAGATTAAGTCCAAAATGAGAAGAGGCCATTTTATTTCAAGAAAGGAGTCTCCAAATTCCAATAATGAGAAATTACTGTAAAATTACTCATCACCCACACCTCAGTGGACACAAAATCCCAGTGGTTAGATGCAAGAAAACAAAGGACAAAGACTTACTTTCAGAAAGTATAGTTTATTCTCAATCTTTCAAGTAGAATAATCTCATGAAATGCCGATGCTACAATTGGAATGACACCTGTGGGTCTTCTGGTGGAGTTCAATATTTTTTTGCATGTGAGAAAGTGTGGGAGCTAGAGAGACAGTTTAGTGGATAAAGTGCTTGCTGAGCCACCATGCAGTCATGATTCTTGAACTCCAGCATCCATGCAAAATGCCAAGTGTGTAAACATGGCTGTAACAGTAATGCTAGGAGAAGCAAGGGCCAGAGATGAGTGGATCCCAGGCACATTCTAGCCAGTGTTTGTAGATAAAACAGTGAGCTCACAGTTCAATCAGAGACCTTTTCTTAGAAAACTAGAATAAAAACTACAGAGAAAGACATCCTGCATCAACCTCCTGCCTTTGTTCACACTGGCAAGAGCATACACATCGTCACACACAAGCGAACCTAACCATGAACACGCACAGAAAAAATGCAAGTGACAAAATGCAGCTTAGACCAGGAGTATATTTGTGAGTATGGTAAATTGCAAAATAAGGCTAAGTTCCATCCATACAAGCTTCTTTGC
>NW_004950514.1:0-1287 GCF_000317375.1 Microtus ochrogaster
AAGGAAAAGAAAATCACCAGAAACATTGAGATGACACAGACTGAGGGAATAACACTAGAAATAATCAGTACATGAGCTAATACATGCAATTTTAAATTTTAATTTCTAAATAACTATGACATTGTGACTACTATGACAACATGCTCTTCTATTTAAAATATGAAAATAAATGAATGTGTGATCACAGCAGTATAAAGTTAGAGGAAATAAATGAAAATATGCTTTCTTAGAATCATATACTATATATGAGGTAGCAAGACATAGCTTTTATCAAGTTACATTTTCTACCATAGTCCCTAAGGCAAGCACCAAATGACAAGATATTCTGAATTGAGAACTATGACATAATAACACAAAAACCAAAAATAATCTAGTAAAAATGCAATTAATTTAAGCATATGTATTATAGAGCAGTAATTGTTAGGAAGTTGAGCGTTAACTGTTAAGGGTTACATAGATTCAATATTGGGATAACTAAGATGGTTTGGGGATAAATAGTGGCAACTGTTACAAAATAATGAAAATGCACATGACTGCAATTTTTCAAACTAAGAATCCTTAAAATGGTAAAGTTGTGTTATGTATAGTAACTGTGCCATATACAGAAACACAAAAGTAAAAATAGTCTAACAAGAAATTACAAAATTAAATACATATCTGTATGTTGGATTCCTATTAAAAGTAAAAGAACAAGTAAAAATAAATAATATTTCATTTAAGAAAATAATGAACCCCATTGATTAAAGTATAAGGAGAAAGAAAGTAAGATTATTTTCAAAACAGGGAAAAAATAACTGTGGAGAAAGAATGCAATATGAATGAAACACACAATAAGGTGCTTTCTTTGGCATTGTTGCCATACTATTTCTAAATTTATATGACAGACACAAATGTACAATTTATATTATTCTTACTATATACATGTGTTTGATTCTCTCCTATATATGATCAACTTAAAAAGAATAAAGTGTGGAGAAAGGTGATGGACTACCATCTCCTTAGCAGTTAAAAGTGTATATAACGTATAGGAAATATTACCCAACATTGTTTAAGAACAGGCAAGAAATGCTTTTGAAATTCAATGTATAAAATTAATATCAATGCTTGATGCTCTTTCAATACTCTTTCTTTTTTAAAAAACATATTAATTTTCCATTCAAAAATTTACACTTCCTCCCCTCCTCCCATTCCCCTCCTGTTCCCCCACTCACCCTCCTCCCTCCCTCTCCCTCCTTAAGAGAGGGCAGGAAACCCTGCCCTGTGAGAAGCCTAAGTCCCTCCCCCCTA
>NW_004950514.1:1752-4357 GCF_000317375.1 Microtus ochrogaster
CTCTGCTGCCCAAGGACCTAGCTGGGGACATCCTTGTGGACACCTGGGATCCCCTCAAGAGCCAAGTCTTTTGTCAAGCCTAAAATGGCTCCCTTAATGTAGATATCTTCTTCCGTGTACCTATATCCAACCTTCCTCCATCTCCACTCTCCCACTCCCTCAAGCTTGCTTCAGGCTTTCCTTTCTCCCTTCTGTCTCCCCCTATTCCTTTGACCACCCCCACCTCTGCCCTACCCCCACTCCCATGCTCACTCACAACTTTTGTCCAGCAATCTTGTTTACTTCCAATTTCCAGGAGGATCTATATATGTTTTTCTTTGGGTTCACCTTGTTATTTGGCTTCTTTAGGCTTGTGAACTATAGACTTAATGTCCTTTGTTAATGGCTAGAGTACAATAATGAGTGAGTACATACCATATTCATCATTTTGTATCTGGGTTATCTCACTCAGGATAACGTTTTATATTTCCATACAATTGCATGCAAAATTCAAGATGTCATTATTTTTAACTGCTGAGTAGTACTTTAATGTGTATATATTCCACACTATGTTTATCCATTCTTCCATTGAGAGGCATCTAGATTGTTCAGTGTGGTCAGATTTATATTGAGGTCTTTAATCCATTTGGACTTGAGTTTTGTGCCTGGTGATAGATATGGATCTATTTTCATTCTTCTGCAGGTTGACATCCACTTATGCCAGCACCATTTGTTGAAGATGCTTTCTTTTTTCCATTGTATACTTTCAGCTCCTTTGTCGAAAATCAGGTGTTCATAGGTTTGTGGGTTAATATCCGTGGTTTCAATTAGAATCCATTGGTCAACGTCTCTGTTTTTATGCCAGGAACAAGCTGTTTTCATTACTGTTGCTCTATAATAGAGTTTGAAGTCAGGGATGGTAATGCCTCTGAAATTTCGTTTCTTGTATAAGATTGTTTTGGCTATCCTGGGTTTTTCTTTTTCTATATAAAGTTGATTATTGTTCTCTCAAGTTTTGTAAAGAATTGTGTTGGGATTTTGATAGGGATTGCACTGAATTTATAGATTGCCTTTGGTAGAACTGCCATTTTTACTATGTTGATCCTACCCATCCAAGAGCATGGGAGATCCTTGCATTTTCTGGTATCCTCTTCAATATTTTTCTTCAATGCCTTAAAGTTCTTGTCAAATAGATCTTTCACTTCCTTGGTTAGAGTTACCCTAAGATGCTTTATGCTGTTTGTGCCTATCGTAGAAGGTGAAGTTTCACTAATTTGCTTCTCTGCTTCTCTATCCTTTGTGTTTAGGAAAGCTACTGATTTTTTGAGTTGATCTGTATCCTGCCATATCACTGAAGGTATTTATCAGCTCTAGGAGTCCTTTGGTAGAATTTTTGGGGTCACTGATGAACACTATCTTATCATCTGCAAATAAGACAAGTTTGACTTCTTCCTTTCCAATTCGAATCACCTTGTTCTCCTTATGTTGTCTTCTTTCTATTGCTAGAACTACAAAAACGATATTAAAGAGATATGGTGAGAGTAGACAGCCTTGTCTTGTTTCTGGTGTTAGTGGAATGGTTTTGATTTTCTCTCATTTAATTTAATATTAGCTGTTGTATTGCTATATATTGATTTTATTATATTTAGATATGATCCTTGTATCCGTAAACTCTCCAAGACCTTTGAAGGTGAAGGCGTAAGTCACAAACAATCCCACACCAGTTTGGAATTATTATTAAGAGAATGGTTATTTATTTAAAAGGGAAAAATGTTTACAGATCACCGTCCCAGACAACAGCCCTCTGCCGAATGAGGAAGGGAGTCTAGTCACCGGGAGATGAGCAGGACATAAGAGAGAGCGAGGAGGGGAGTAGCCGCTTGTTTAAAGGGAGAGAGACCATGCCCCAATGGGCTGGTATCTCAGTGGCTATTGGCTGAAGGAGCTTAAGGACCTCCCACAACACCTCCCCCTTTTGTTTAAGTAAGAGAGTTCTGAAGCCTACTACCAAATTATATACAATAAGTACAAATATCCTATTCTAACTAGCTTAGGTCTTGTATAATAAATAACTTGGCCAAGTCATGAGAGAAAAGTAACTACATTTATATAGTCTTCAACCGCATCAAAGAACTGAGAAGGGAAATAATGATATCCTGGGTAATTAGGAAGTTCAGGAAAACAGCTTCCAAAACATGCAACAAATCACAGAGACAACTAGCTACCTGGGCAAATGCCCAAAGTCACGTTTGCAGTGTTGAAGCAACCAACTTTGGCTAAGGCCTACCATAACTGACATACCATTTTCAAAAGCAAACAAATTTTCAAAACTATCTTACCCTGTCTTGGCAGGATATGGCAGTTCTGTTTTATCCATTGATGTACGCTCTGTATCTCTGTCAGTAGTTGAGGTATGGGCTTTTCTTTGCACAAAGGCCAGTTCTGCCAAAAAGAATGGCTCCAGGTGGAGTGTCTTTGGTGCTCAACATTCTCTCGGGAATATAGCGGTGTTGCCAGGAGCAATTGTGTCTCACTATAACGAAATTCTGAGTTAGATTAAAGGCCATCTTCTACAGCTCTTTGAAGAGGATGAAGATTATCTGTCTATACTGAGTATAATCTCTAT
>NW_004950514.1:4932-5628 GCF_000317375.1 Microtus ochrogaster
AGTAAAATGATGGTTAAGTTTCAAAATCAGTGTCTTTTAAAATTGCAAATAGTCTCTGAGTATTTTGTGGAGGTCTGGCCAGAATGTTGCACAAGATGTGCACCATTTCAGCTAACCAAGTTGGAACTGTCTTGTGCACCTGGTACCCAAAATAGGTCTTGTAGTAGCGCAATCAGTATTATGATGTCATATCAACCAGGTGAAATTGTTGTTATGGGGCCCCATCTTCTTCCTGGAAACTTCAAATGTCACTGCAGGAAAAACTCATTGTTCATTGTGAAAAGCTTAAACATCTGTCATATAGACACATATAGACATACATATATTCAATAAAAGGCATGATAAATATATTCAATGAAAGGTATGAGAGATATGAAGAAAAGCAAAGATGTTTTCTAAACTCCTTAATTCTTTCTGTCCCATATCATGGCTCTTAACATGAGACAGACACTCCAGAAACTCTGGGTTTTTCTCTTACCAACAGGCTTGGAATTGGAGAGGGACTGAGCCAGAGTCCAACTTCAAAACTAGCTCTATATATTAATAAATAAATACACATTAATACATATTTAAATATAAGAGGAGAATAATTCTACTTAGGAGAACTATTTGATTTTCTTGTTGATTCTTATTGGGTTGTAAATAGTTTCCATCTGTCAGTATTCAAACATCCAGGGTCCCTTGAATTTTTCAAAG
>NW_004950515.1:0-1240 GCF_000317375.1 Microtus ochrogaster
TGGCCATTAAACTAACACTAACCCTAACCCCAACCCTAGCTCTAGATCTAACCATAACACTAACCATAAACCTAACCCTAACCTAAAGTTAACGCTAACCCTAAACTTATATGTAACACTAATCAAGCTGTAGCCCTAACTTTCACCATAACCCTAACCCTAACCTTAAACCCTAAACCTAACCCTAACCCTAAACCAAACCCTAAACCTAATCCTAACCCTAACCCTAACCCTAACCTTAGCAGAAACTCTAAACTTAGATCAGGCCTAATCATCAGCCTTGCTGTAACCGTAACCCTAGCCATTACACTAATCCAAGCCCTATTCCTAACACTAACACTAACCATAACATTAAACCTAACTCTAAACTTAATCATAACCCTAACCCTAACCTTAGAAATAACTCTAAACTTATATCAAGCCTAACCATAAGCCTTGATGTAACCCTAACCCTAGCCATTACACTAATACAAGCACTATTCCTAACAGTAACACTAACACAAACCCTAAACGCTAACCCTAACCCTAACCCAAACCTTAGCAATAACTCTACCCTAAGATCTAACCCTAACCATAAGCCTAGACCTAACCCCAACACTAGGCATTACACTAATTCAAGCCGTAGTCCTAACTATAACACTAACACTATTCCTAACAAAAACCCTAAACCCTAACCCTCAAAATAACCCTAACCCCTAATACTAGCCTTTATCCTAACACTAAAATATACCTAATAATAACCCTAATACAAACTCTACCACTATACCCTAGAGTAAAAATAAACCTAAAAGTAAAAAAAAAACCCTAAACCCTAACGCTAACTGTAATCTTAACCCTAACACTAACCCTTACCCTACCCTAGCCCTAAACATAATCCTGACATTAGGCCTAGCTCTAAACTTAACCCGAGATGTAACGCTAATCTAACCTGTAGCCTTAACAATAACACTAACCCTAACTTTACCCTTGCTATAGCTCTAAAAGTAAAAATAACGCAAACCCTAACAGAACCTTAACACTAACCCTAACCTTAGCAATAATTCCAACCTTAGACCTAGCCTTATCCATAAGCCTAGCCCTAACTATAACCCTAACAATAGGTCTAAGCCAAACTATAGCCATTACACTAATAAAAGCCCTAGTCCTAACCCTAACCCTAAACTTAATCTTAACCCGAATGTTAAAGCTAACCCTAATCCTCACACTAGGCCTAGCTCTAACCCTAACCCAAGATGAAACA
>NW_004950515.1:2045-2975 GCF_000317375.1 Microtus ochrogaster
TGGCCCTAACACTAACACTAACCCTAAACCTAACCCTAGCTCTAGCTCTAACACTAAAACTAACCCTAAAGCAAACCCTAGCTCTAGCTCTAAACCTAACACTAACCCTAACCCTAACCTAACCTTAAAACTAACTCTATGCTTAGGAATGAATTTAATTTAGTTCTAGACCTAACCATAAGCCTAGCCCTAACTCTAACACTAGCAATAGGTCTATGCCTAAAACTAGCCACCACACTAATCCAAGCCCTCGTCTTAATGTTAACCCTAACCCTAACCATAACCCTAACTGCAATCTTAACCCTAACGCTAACCCTAACCATACCCTAGCCATAACCCTAATCATCATACTAGGACTAGCTCTAATCCTAACCCTAGATGTAACACTAATCCAAGCCATATTCCTAACCCTAACACTAAACCTCACCCTAACCCTGAACCTAACCCTGACCCTAACCCTAATCCTAACCATAAACCTAACAATAACCCTATCCATAGCAAAAACTCTAACATTAGACCTAGCCCTAACCATAAGCCTAGCCCTATCCATGACACTGGTCATTACACTAATTCAAGCATAGTACTAACCCTAACAATAACCCTAACACTAACCCTAACTCTAAACCTAACACAAAACCCTAACCCTCACCACAACCCTAAAAATAAACCAAACCATACACCTTAACCCTAGCCCTATTCCTTACACTAAAATGTACCTTATAATAAACCTAACACAAACCCTAACACTACCCCTAAACCAAACCTAACCTTAACCTTAACACTAACCCTAACCCTAGCCCTAACCCTAACACTAAATCTAACCCTAACACTAAAAGCTAACCCTCACCACAACCCCAACAATAAAACAAACCCTACACAATAACCCTAGCACTAATCCTTACACTAAAATATACCTAATAATAAACATAC
>NW_004950515.1:3075-3582 GCF_000317375.1 Microtus ochrogaster
CTGACCCTAACCCTAAACCAGCTGTAGCTCTAACCGAAACACTAACTCTAACGCTAACCCTAACCTCACTTTAACACTAACCCTTACCTTAGCAATAACTCTAACCTTAGATCTAGCCCTAACCATAAGCCTAGCCCTAACCATAACCCTAGCAAAAGGTCTAAGACAAACTATAGCTGTTACACTAATCCTAGCCTTAGACTTAACCCTAACCCTAACCCTAACCATAACCCAAGCCGTATCCCTAACACTAACACTAACACTAACCCTAACCCTAACCCTATATGTAGCTAAAAACATAACACTAACCATAACCTAAACCTAACTCTAACACTAACCCTAACCCTAACCTAGCCCTAAACAAAATACTAAAATTAGCAATAACTCTAAACTTAGACCTAGCCCTAACCATAAGCCTAGCCCTAACCCTAAACCAAGCACTAAGTCTAAGCCCAACCCTAGCCATCACACTAATCCTAGCAATAGTAATAACCCTAACCATAAACC
>NW_004950515.1:4718-5627 GCF_000317375.1 Microtus ochrogaster
CCTAACCATAAGCCTTGCTGTAACCCTAACCCTAGCCATTACACTAATGCAAGCCCTATTCCTCACACTAACACTAACCCTAACCCTAAACGCTAACCCTAACCCTAACCTTAGCAATAACTCTACCCTAAGATCTAGACCTAACCATAAGCCTAGCCTAACCCTAACACTAGGCATTACACTAATTCAAGCCCTAGTCCTAATGCTAACCATAACTGTAAACCTAACAAAACCCTAAACGCTAACCCTCACCATATCCCTAACCCCTAATCCTAGCTCTAATCCTAACACTAAAATATACCTAATAATAAACCTAATACTAACCCTAACACTACACTATACACTAAAAATAACTCTAAAAGTAAAAAAAAAAACACTAAACCCTAACGCTAACTGTAATCTTAACTCTAACCCTAACCCTAAACCTACCCTAGCCCTTAAAATAATCCTCACACTAGGCCTAGCTCTAACCCTAACCCTAGATGTAACACTATTCCAATCTGTAGCCCTAACATTAACACAAACCCTAACCATAATCCTTGCTATAGCTCTAAAGGTAAAAAATAATGTAAACCCTAACTTAATCTTAACACTAACCCTAACTTTAGCAATAACTCCAACCTTAGATATAGCCTAAACCATAAGCCCAGCCCTACCCATAACCCTAACAATAGGTCTAAGCCAAACTATAGCCATTACACTAATAAAAGCTCTAGTTATAACCCTAACCCTAACCCTAACCCTAACCTTAATCTTAACCCTAAACTAACCCTAAACATAATCCTCACACTAAGCCTAGCTCTAACCCTAACCCAAGATTTAACACTAATACAAGCAGTAGCCATAAGTCTAACCATAACCCTAAAACTAACCGAAACCCTAACCCTAAACACTAACACTAAATATAAT
>NW_004950516.1:0-652 GCF_000317375.1 Microtus ochrogaster
TCTTGTTGATTTTCTCCAGGAACCAGCTTTTTGTTTCATTGATTCTTTGGGTTGTTTTCTGTGTTTCTATTTTGTTGATTTCAGCCCTCAGTTTGCTTATTTCCAGTCTTCTACTTCTCCTAGGTGAGTCTGCTTCTTTTTATTCTAGAGCTTTCAGGTGAGCTGTTAAGTCTCCAATGAAGGGACTCTATCTTAATTTATAGTGAATGTTTACTTTTCTTTGTGGGTTGAATAAGTGCATCTGAGAAAATCTTCTTTGTACAAACACATTGGTTCTCTTCATTATTTTATACACTTAAATCCAAATTAAGAAATATTATCATTTCAGATGGCATATGTATGTGTGGATCTATTTTATGTACATATGTGCATATGAATAAGTGTGTGAATGGGTAGCCAAGGAAAGCGACAAGTGTTGCTCAATCACTCTCTGCTTTATTTCCTCCAGACAGGCTCTCTTATTAAACCTGGAGCTAGTCTGGCAGTCAGCTGGTCCCAGTGATCCATGAATTTGTGGTTACGAGCATGTGTTACCACACTTGGCTTTTTACATGGGGACTGAGGATTCAAACTCAGATTCTCATGCTTGTGCAGCAAGTGCTCTTACCCATTTAGTCATCTCTCTAGCCTCCCTTCTAGGTTTATGTTTTAA
>NW_004950516.1:5182-5623 GCF_000317375.1 Microtus ochrogaster
CGTGGGGACTTGAAGTCAATCTGAGGTGTCTAAAAGAAAAATATAAAGAACTGCAACAAGAAAAGCCAGTGCGTGATAATTTATATTAAACTGCTGGCTCCATGCTCAAGACACAGGCCACAAGGTCGCCGCAAGGCACAGGCAACGGCTGAGGAAGGGAGGGCTCATGCCAAGCTGAACTCGTGGCTGGCAGCCGAGCGGGGGAAGGAAAGGTCCTAACGTTGGGTGCCATGTGAAGGCATAAGTCACAAACAATGCCACACCAGTTTGGAATTATGATTAATAGGGTGGTATTTATTTAAAGGGGAAAAAACTTATAGATCACCATCCCAGAAAACAGCCCTCTCCGCAACCAGGAAGGGAGTCTAGTCGCAGGCGGAGCAGGAAGTGAAGAGGGAGAGGAGAGGGAAGTGGCCGCTTTTTTAAAGGGAGAGAGACCAC
>NW_004950517.1:0-3232 GCF_000317375.1 Microtus ochrogaster
GGCCAGGGCCAGGGGGTCAGGGGGACAGGGGTCAGGGCCAGTGTGCTAGGGGTCCACGGCCAGGGAGCCAGGGGGCTCAGACCAGGGGGCCAGGGCCAGGGCCAGAGGCACATGGCCAGGGCCAGTGCTAGGCCCAGGGCCCAGGGGTCCAGGGCCAGAGTTAGGGGGCCAGGGCCAGGTCCAGGGGGCCAGGGCCAGGGCCAGGGGGTAAGGGCCAGGGCCATGGCCAGGGGGCCAGGGGGCCAGGGCCAGGGGGCCAGGGTGCCAGGGGGCTATTTCCAGGGGTCAAGGGGTGCAGGGCTAGAGGGTCAGGGGGCCAGGGCCAGGGGGCCAGGGGCCGAGGGGGGCCAGCGGTTTAGGGCCATGGGTCCATGGGGCCCGGGCCGGGGGGCCAGGGTCCAGGGCCAGAGGGCCAGGGTGCCAGGGCCAGGGCCAGGGTCCAGGGCCAGGACCAGGGGGCCAGGCTAGGGGGCCAGGGCCAGTGCCAGTGTCAGGGCCAGGGGGCCAGGGCCAGGGGCCAGGGGTCAGGGCCAGGGGGCCTGGGGGCCAGGGCCAGGGGGCAAAAGGCCAGGGGGCCAGGGGGCCAGGTTCACAGGGTCAGGGGTCCAGGGCCAGGGTGCCAGGGTGCCAGGGCCAGGTCCAGGGGTCGAGGGCCAGGGCCAGGGCCAGGGTCCAGGGCCAGGGCCAGGACCAGGGGGCCAGGGCTAGGGGGCCAGGGGCCCAGGGCCAGGGGGCCAGGGGGCTATTGCCAGGGGTCAAGGGGTGCAGGGCTAGAGGGTCAGGGGGCCAGGGCCAGGGGGCCAGGGGCCGAGGGGACCAGTGGTTTAGGACCATGGGTCCATGGGGCCCGGGCCGGGGGGCCAAGGTCCAGGGCCAGAGGGCCAGAGTGCCAGGGCCAGGGCCAGGGCCAGGGTCCAGGGCCAGGGCCAGGACCAGGGGGCCAAGGCTAGTGGGCCAGGGCCAGGGCCAGTGCCAGTGTCAGGGCCAGGAGGCCAGGGCCAGGGGGCCAGGGGGCCAGGGGGCCGGGGCCAGGGGGCCAGGGGGCAAGGGGGCCAGGCCCAGGGGTCCAGGGGTCAGGGCCAGGGGGCCTGGGGGCCAGGGCCAGGGGTCACGGGGCCAGGGGGCCAGGGGGCCAGAGCCAGGGGGCCAGGCTCAGAGGGTCAGGGGGCCAGGGCCAGGTCCAGGGATCGAAGGCCAGGGCCAAGGTCCAGGGCCAGGGCCAGGACCAGGGGGCCAGGGCTAGGGGGCCAGGGCCAGGCCCAGGGGGCCAGGGGGCCAGGGGGGCCAGGGCCAGGGGGCCAGGGGACCAGGGCCAGGGTGCCAGAGGGCCAAGACCTGGGCCAGTGGGCCAGGGCCAGGTCCGAGGGGCCATGGCCAATGCCAGGGCTGGGGATCCAGAGCCAGGGCCAGGGCCGGGGGGCCAGGGCCACGGGTCCAGGGGGCCAGGGCCAGTGGGCCAGGGGGCCAGGGTGGCCGGGCCGGGTGGCCAGAGCAAGGGGGCCAGGGGGCCAGGTCCAGGTGGCCAGGGGTCCAGGGGGACAGGGCCATGGGGCAGGTGGCCAGGGCTCCAGGGGGCCAGGGCCAGGGGGCCAGGGGGCCAGGGGGCCAGGGGTCCAGGGGGCCAGGGCCAGTGGGCTAGGGGGCCAGGGGGCCAGGGCCAGGGGGCCAGGGGGCCAGGGCCAGGGGGCAAGGGGGCCAGGGCCAGGGTGCCAGGGTGCCAGGGCCAGATCCAGGGGTTGAGGGTCAGGGCCAGGATCAGGGGGCCAGGGCTAGGAGGCCAGGGCCAGGGCCAGGGGGGCAGGGGACCAGGGCCAGGGTGCCAGAGGGCCAAGACCTGGGCCAGTGGGCCAGGGCCAGGTCCGAGGGGCCATGGCCAATGCCAGGGCTGGGGATCCAGAGCCAGGGCCAGGGCCGGGGGGCCAGGGCCACGGGTCCAGGGGGCCAGGGCCAGTGGGCCAGTGGGCCAGGGTGGCCGGGCCGGGGGGCCAGAGCAAGGGGGCCAGGTGGCCAGGTCCAGGTGGCCAGGTGTCCAGGGGGCCTGGGCCATGAGCCAGGGGTCCAGGGGGCCAGGGGCCAGGGGTGCCGGCCCAGGGCCAGCACCAGGGGGCCAGGTATCCAGGGCCAGGGGGCCAGGGGCCAGGACCAGGGGTATAGGAGGCCAGGGCCAGGGGGCCAGGGGGCCAGGGGCCAGGGCCAGGGGGCCAGGGGTCCAGGGGCCAGATGGCTATTGCCAGGGGGCCAGGGGGCCAGGGCTAGGGCCAGGGGATCATGGCCAGGGCCAGTTCTAGGGCCAGGGGGCCAGGGGGCCAGGGTCAGGGCCAGGGCTTGGGGGCCAGGGCCAGGGCGAGGGCCAGGGGGCAAGGCCAGTGCCAGTGCCAGTGCCATGTCCAGGGAGCCAGGGCCAGGGTGCCAGGGCCAGGGCCAGGTCCAGGGGGCCAGGGGGCCAGGGCCAGGGGCCAGGGGTCCAGGACCAGGGGACCAGGGGGCCAGGGGGCCAGGGCCAGGGGGCCAGGGGGCCAGAGGGCCAGGGCCAGTGGGCCAGGGGGCCAGGGGGCCATGGGTAGGGGGCCAGGGGGCCAGGGTCTGGGCGCTAGGGGGCCAGAGGGCCAGGACCAGACCCAGGGGGCCATGGCCAGTGCCAGGGCCGGGGGGCCAGGGCCAGAGGTCCAGGGGGCCAGGGAGCCAGGGGGGCCGACCCAGGGCCAGGGTGCCAGGTAGACAGGACCAGGGCCAGGGGGCCAGGACCACGGGGAAAGGAGGCCAGGGCCTGGGGGCCAGGGGGCCAGGGGACAAGGGGGCTATTGCCAGGGGTCAAGGGGGCCATGGCCAGGGGGCCAGGGCCAGTGCCAGTGTCAGGACCAGGGGGCCAGGGCCATGACCAGGGGGCCAGGGCCTGTGGGTCAGGGCCAGGGCGCCAAGGCTTGAGCCAGGGCCATGACTAGGGGGCCAGGGCCAGGGCCAGTGCTAGGTGGCCAGGGGGCCAGTGGGCCATGGGGCCCGGGCCAGGGGGCCAGGGCCAGGGGGCCAGGGGGCCAGGGGTCAGGGGGTCAGGGTGCCAGGGCCAGGGCCAGGGGACGAGGGCCAGGGCCAGGGCCAAGAGGCCAGGGCCAGGGCCAGGACCAGGGGGCCAGGGGGCCAGGGCCAGATGGCCAGGGTGCCAGGGCCAGGGCCAGGGGGCGAGGGCCAGGGCCAGGGCCAGGACCAGGTGGCCAGGGTGCCAGGGCCAGGGCCA
>NW_004950517.1:5032-5616 GCF_000317375.1 Microtus ochrogaster
GCCAGGGCCAGTGGGCCAGGGGGCCAGGGTGGCCGGGCCGGGTGGCCAGAGCAAGGGGGCCAGGGGGCCAGTTCCAGGTGGCCAGGGGTCCAGGGGGACAGGGCCAGGGCGCCAGGGGGCCAGGGCCAGGGGTCCAGGGGGCCAGGGGGCCAGATGGCTATTGCCAGGGGGCCCGGGGGCCAGGGCTAGGGGGTAAGTGGTCCAGGGCCAGGGGGCCAGGGGGCCAGGGATCCAGGGCCAGGGGGCCAGGGGGCCAGGGTTCCAGGGGTCCAGGGTCCAGGGTCCAGGGGTCCAGGGCCAGGGTGCCAGGGGCAGAGGGGTCCAGCGGTCTAGGGCCAGGGGGCCAGGGGGCCAGGGTCAGGGCCAGGGCTTGGGGGCCAGGGCCAGGGCGAGGGCCAGGGGGCCAGGGCCAGGGCCAGGACCAGGGGGCCAGGGGGCCAGGGCCAGATGGCCAGGGTGCCAGGGCCAGGGCCAGGGTGCGAGAGCCAGGGCCAGGGCCAGGGTGCCAGGTAGCCAGGACCAGGGCCAGGGGGCCAGGACCACGGGGAAAGGAGGCCAGGGCCTGGGGGCCAGGGGGCCAGGGG
>NW_004950518.1:0-518 GCF_000317375.1 Microtus ochrogaster
CCTTTAAAGGTTAGATCAGCGCCTATGGATGAATGGATCCTTCATACAGTGAACATTGAGATATTTGACTACAATACTGAATCTTGGGTAGGAGAAGCAATTTCCAAAGAAATTATGAGAAATCAAAATGCCAAATATTTTAATTGTGATAGAATAGGGTGTCTGAGAAGGGATTGTAAACAATGAATTTCTGGGAATAGTATCTCCTCTGTAAATGGCAAGGATAGGAGAACTCAGACTTCAGGTACATGTAGAAGGTGTGGTAAAGGCCAGCATTGGACCAATGAATGCAGATCAACAAACGACAGACAAGCCAACCCCATACCATTGGGAAACTCCCTTGAGAGACCTCTCGCAGGCTTCCAAGCCAAGAGTGGTCCAGTCATTCCCAGTCACTGTAGAGGACACATCTCATCAGGAAAATTAAAAAAAATCCAGAGCCTTCTGTAAAAGACCATTCTGTTCTGGATGATGGAATAAACATGAAGGATAAATCAAAAATTCTGATAGGAAATAGG
>NW_004950518.1:5088-5610 GCF_000317375.1 Microtus ochrogaster
TATGGTTTGCACTCCACATTTGTTAGGGAGATGATAAAGACATGGGCTTCTAATATTAAGGCAACATCACAGGACCAGCTTCAGTTTGTTTCAGCAGTCCTGGATAATGGGCCCCAATTGATGTTTAAATGTTATTTCAGGGAAGAGGCTAAAATTCTAGAACAACAGGGAAAAGCAAAAGGACTTGAGACTTCCCAAGATCAAAATCTTGGTGAAGGCACTTATGCTGACCCACATGTTCAAGCTCTTTACAATGAACAAATCTTGTCCCTATGCCACAAATCAGCCTTAAATGCTTGGGACATGATTCAAGAAAATGAATTTAATCATATACCAGGGTTAAACAGGGATAGAACACTTTAGTGACTTTTTACAAAGATTAACTAAGGCTGTACAAATAGAAGTAACAGACCTAGAAGCTAGAAATTACTTATTGAATCTTTGGCTTTTGAAAATGCCAACGTAAATGTGGAAAGATACTTGGACCTTTAAAGGTTAGATCAGCGCCTATGGATGAATGGA
>NW_004950519.1:0-1589 GCF_000317375.1 Microtus ochrogaster
CCGTTTGCCAGTGACCTTGCCAACAAAAGGCCTACCTCTTTGATTTAATTGTAGTGGGGCGATCTGATCTCCGTGTTGCCCGCGGTCCCTGCAGCCTGCTTCTGCTGCTGGGACGGTTCCCTCCGCCAGCAGCCTGTGTCCTCTGCTGTCGCTCCGGTGCCAGCCGTTCCCGCCGGTCCCCGCCGGTCCCCGCTGGTCCCCACCAGCCGATGTAGGCTTCTTCCGGCCGCGTTCCGACGCCCGGTGTTCGGAAATGATTTTTCTATGGTAAATCTTAAGATTAACATTAGTATGTTTTAAACATCAACAGACTATGGTGTCAGGGCCCAGCTTAGACAAATATACCACTTACAAGGGTAGCAGTATGGGGATTAGAAAAAAAATGGGCAAACCAAACAAAGATGTAAGTGAAAATAGTAAAACAGAGACTAAAATCCATGCATATTTAATTTTCCATACACTTTTATACCCCAATACAAAAAGGGGGATAAGACAAAAGACTGCCTTAACATGATACAAAGGACAAGTAGAATAGCTACTTGCTTTAATACTGCCTAATCAAGAGAATGCTTTTCTCGTGATTTTATGGCAGTTAACCTACTCTCGATCAAGTACTTAAAAGCATCAACTCCTGAGGACAAACCTCTTAATTCAAAAGAAGGAACAGAAGTATGATATAATTCTCTGATCTTTGTTCAGGGTGGAGTGGATCTACCTATATGGGCCATCTAAATATCCAAAACCATCAAACAACCACACATTAGGCCAGGGTATGTAGCCACACTTGTGTTCAACTTAGAGCAAACTAAAACTCTCTGACCTTCAGACAAGGTGGAAATAAGTTCACATTTTTGGGCCAAACACTATGATCTCCTTTATATTTAAAAATGCTCACATAAGTTGGTGTGTGTGTGTGTGTGTGTTTATGATGAATTTTATTTTAGGATATCTGTTTCTCTGATTAAAAAAAAGAGCACTATGAGCAAAGCCAACCATGGGGAAAGGGGTTTATTTCCTCTTACAACTTGAAGTCTTCCATCTAGGGAAGTATAGGCAGGGATTTAAGGTAGACAGGGACTAATGCAAAGGCCATGAAAGATGGCTTGGTATTTATGGTGTGCTTACCCAGATTTCTTATACCATCCAGAAGCACTTGCCCAGGGAGAAGTCCTGTCTCTAGTGATATAAGCCCATCCACATCAATCATTAATCTAAAATATACCACACACACACACACACACACACACACACACACACACACACACACACTCACACAGTTGCTTAAAAGCCAGTTTTCTAGGGGCATTTACTCTTCTTTTTTTTCTTTTTGTAAATTTTTTTTTGCGTTTTTTTATTGAGAAAAGGGAAAAAAAAGTTTCCCCCACCTCCCAGCCTCTCATTTCCCTCCCCCTCCTACCCTTCTCTCCCTCCACTCCTCTTTCCTTCCCTCTCCACTCCAAAGAGAAGTCAGGGTTCCCTGCCCTGTGGAAAGTCCAAGGTCCTCCCCCCTCCGTCCATGACTAGGAAGGTGAACATCCAAACTGGCTAGGCTCCCACAAAGCCAGAACATGAAGTAGGATCAAAACCCC
>NW_004950519.1:2314-2936 GCF_000317375.1 Microtus ochrogaster
TCTCCCCTTACCCCCAACCCACCCCACACCCAAGATCCCACTTTCCTCCCCGGCAATTTTGTCCACTTCCCATAGACAAGAGGATAACTATATGCTTTTCCTTGGGTTCACCTTCTTATTTAGTTTCTTAAGTTCACCAATTGTAGACTCTGTGACCCTTATTTATGGCTAGAAACCAATTATGAGTGAGTACATCCCATGTTCATCTTTTTGAGTCTGGATTACCTCACTCAGGATAGTGTTTTCTATTTCCATCCATTTGCATGCAAAATTCAACAAGTCATTGTTTTTTTTACCACAGCGTAGTACACTACTGTGTATATATTCCACACTTTCTTCATCCAATCTTCCATTGAAGGACATCTAGGTTGTTTCCAGGATCTGCCTATTACAAATAATGCTGCTATGAACATAGCTGAACAAATGCTTTTGTCATATGATCGGGCATCTCTTGGTTATATTCCCAAGAGTGGTATTGCTGGGTCCAGAGGTAGGTTCATCCCGAATCTCCTGAGAAACTGCCACACTGATTTCCAAAGTGGTTGCACAAGATTCCATTCCCACCAGCAATGGATGAGGGTTCCCCTTCCTCCACAGCCTCTCCAGCAAAGGCTATCATTGG
>NW_004950519.1:5011-5599 GCF_000317375.1 Microtus ochrogaster
AAGAGAACAGAACCTTTATAAAACCTTTTGATGAGAAATTAGTAATGCAACCAGTGTATTTAGAAAAGCGTTCTACATGACCAGACTGCAGCCAAGGTCTGTGCTGCTGTCTGTTGTTCCTGTTACCACTGAAGGATATGGGGATAACTGAGGTCTAGGCCTTCACTTGGCACCATGTTAGAGTCCGGCGGCCACACTGCTACTGGCGCTTGGATGATCTGTGTGGCCTGTGCTGCCACTCAAACCATGATGTCGTCCGGTCCTGAACTGCTGTTTGGGCCATGTCTGGGTCCATGGTCTGTTGTAAGCCACATATTGGTCTGCCCTCTGTCAGGGCCCAGCCTTAAATGAGTTTGCAGTTTCCAGTGATGGAGCAAGAGGATTACAATTATTAAGCAAAAAGGAACAGAGAAAGGAGCAGAAAGCAGAAACATAGAACAGTGTTAGGAGGGATTTCACTGAATACTGAACCGTCCATATTTATTATCCACATGCTTATATATTTCACACAAAAGAGGAATGGGAAGACAACAGACTTCAATAACATGATATGAAAGAAAAGACTTAAATTCTTCAAGCTTTGACCTA
>NW_004950520.1:0-561 GCF_000317375.1 Microtus ochrogaster
GGCTAAGCAACAAGGAAGGCTGAAGGGGAGAAGCAAGAATCTCCCCGGGAAAGGGAAATAGAATAAATTCTTTGGGTGGACTTCAGTCAGTGATCATGGGAACAGGGAAGAGCAAGTGGTGGAGGGCGTAAATGCTGGGAGAAATGACTGGAATTTGGGGGGGCATTTCTAAGGTCAGGTGTGCACCTCTTGCAAGAGAAACTCCATGGAATCTTCGAGAGCGACCCCAGCAAAGACTTCTAGTAATGGGAAACTTCGAGCCTGAAATAGCCGTCTTCTGTAACCAGGCAAGGTCAAGTGGAGAAACTGGAAGACTGAACCAGGCAGAAAACTTTTGGCCTACAGATACAGATAACAGATGTGCTTTTATATTGCACTATTTTGGCCACCTTTTGAAGACAGGAGTTGGATATTTCAAAGAGGAATGAGTATATGACATAATCAGTTTGAATGTCACATGAATAGCTTTTTCCATGGCCTAAACATGTAATCAGGGAATGATTTTCTCCTGAACAGTGTGACAGCAGATGAGGCCAGCTCCATGCTACAAAATGTCCATGT
>NW_004950520.1:4668-5599 GCF_000317375.1 Microtus ochrogaster
ATTGGATAGAATAAGCTACAAAACTTTATTTCAAATGTAATTAAGATGAAGCCAAACAAAACTCAATTATGAAATTTGTAAAAATTGGAAATTTAATGATGAGATCTATTGGCAGATTTGGGAGAGTCTTTTACTATATATTGATCATACAAATAAAAATGTACAGATCTAAACACATAATTCTCAAGAGTGGAAACTTAAACTGCCAAGAAACACTAAGAAATGCTCAACATCCTTAGTCATCTGTTAAATGCAAATTTTGAGACTACATTTTTTACCTGTAAGAATGGCTAAGATTGAGGCAAAAGTGACAGCTTCGGCTGGTAATGATGTAGAGCAAGGCAAACACTTCTCCACTGCTGGTGGGAGTTCAAACTTGTATAGCTACTTTTGGAATCAATGTGGTCATTTCTTAGACAATTGGGAATTGACCTATTTCAAGATCCACCAGCTATACCACTCCTGGACATTTATCCAAGCAACACTCTATCCTATCACAAGGACACTGCTGCTCAACGATAGTCAGAGCAGCTTTATTCATAATGGAACAGGAAAACAGCCTAGATTTCCCCTAACTGAAAAATGGATAAATAAAATGTGGTGGGAAAAAAACAACAAACCAAAACCCCCCAGGAAAATGTGGTATATTTATATAATGGAATATTGCTGAAAAACAACATCCTGGAATTATCAGGCAAATGAATGGAACTTTAAAAAAAACTCAGCTGAGTGAACTAACCCAGACCCAGAAAGATAAACACAATATGTACTCACTTAGAAATTGATATTAGCTGGGAAGTAAAAGATGATTGTGCTAAGGCTCACAGACTCAGAGAGGCTAAGCAACAAGGAAGGCTGAAGGGGAGAAGCAAGAATCTCCCCGGGAAAGGGAAATAGAATAAATTCTTTGGGTGGACTTCAGTCAGTGATC
>NW_004950521.1:0-5598 GCF_000317375.1 Microtus ochrogaster
TCCCCTATGGATCTTCTTTTACAGGATCAGGTCTTCTTGCCCACTTATGTACCTTCCCAGTGATGTCACTCCCCAGTGATGGCTCTCCTGGTGCCCAGATTGGATCTCTCTGCTGCTTGGGTAGCTAGTAAACAAAAGGCCTTGCTTGCTGCAGGCAGGCTATGGAGACAAAAAAAAAAGCAATCTTCATGGTTTCTATGGCAACAGTGTGCCAGTGTCCCGTGATCTGAAAGTGAAGATGCCTATCATTGCATTATTTGGACCACACAGGACCACAATACATGACATTTGTCCCTTTGACTTTTAGGGTAGATGAAGAATGCGAAAAGTTTGAAATCAAAGCACGAAAACAGTACTTAAGGAATTTTACTTTTACTTGTGAGTATGTGACCTTTCTGGAAAATTTTAATTCCTTGATGCTGGCATCATCCCACAACTGGAGCCTGAAAGAAGCTTTTCTTCCAGTCTCCCACTAGGCCTTATACCTACCCCTGGGCTTTTGAAGAACTCACATGATCTCATCACACAAATCATATTAAATTGCAAAAAAAAAAACCTAAGATTTCAATGTGAGATGTTCACATGTAAAACAGCTGAGAATATCTCTTATGTAAATTACTTTAGAAATCATTTACATTATAAATATTATTTTTGAATAGTCAGAAAATAATCAGGTTTGTCAAGAGTGATGGTCAGCAGTTAAGGGAGCTTGCTGCTCTTCCAAAAGCCCCCGACTCTGATCCCAGCACCCACATTTGGTGGTGCACAACCATCTGTAACTCAGGCTATTTTTCTGGACACTGATAGAACCCTGGTCACATGCACAAAAAGCACAGGTGCACGTGTACACATAAATGAAAATAAAACCAATCTTTAAAAAGGATAAAATATTCAAGTGTTTAAAAAGACATGTAATAACAGACTTTAATGAGTATATTCTAGTTGTAAAAAGACTTTTAATAGGGATACATTGCTCAGCCTCAATATGAGTAGGGGGGAGGCTTGGTCCTGCGTCAAGTGTTGTGACAGATTTTGTTGACTCCCCATGGGAGGCCTTACCCCTGAAGAGTGAATTGGGGGTTGGGGGGGGAAATGGAGGGGAGAGGGAGGGAGAGATGTGGAACTGTGGTTGGATGTAAAATGAAAAAAAGAACTTTTAAATAAAATTTTTTTAAAATCTAACACTAAAACAAAAAGACATTTAATAAAAATGCAATGCATGTATTCTAATTAGCTGAAATACAAAATATAAGAATGGTATTGATGATAATAACAGATTAAGATTAAAATATTCATACCAAAGTATAATTAATTTAAACTTCTATGCCAATGAGAACAAAGTGTATAGTTTTCATTTGTAATAATTTAGCAATTGTTGATAATAACCTGCAATCATCAGTCTTATAGAATGAAATGGCCAGGTGCTTAAGTGATTTAATTTGTAAAGAAAATGTACAATATGTTATTCTCATCTCAGCCTGAAAAAAAATATCTATTTTAACTTAAATGAGACAGACTACCTGATTCTAACATGCTAAGGAGATTGTTAATAAATCAGTGGCACTGATGAAGAAAGGAGAAATAATTGTGTGGTCCTTGAATTGAACCTAGTCAAATTAAATGAAATATTGTTAAAAATGTTTGAATTCTGACGCCAACCTTTTCACACCACAGATGCAGGTACACATCGGTTCAGGATTCTGTATATATCAAGTACAATCATGATCATTTTTAATTACTATTTTGACACTGATGAGAATTTAAATACTGTGTTATTTTTGGTTGGTAAGTATCATGACTTTAATTATTATTAATATTATCATTATTATTTTATTGTCTGCATATATGACTATATACCATGTGTGCACCTGGTGCCCATACAGGCCAGAAAAGGGTATCAGGTCCCCTGGAACTGGAGTTGCAGATAGTTGTGAGCCACCATGTTGGTTCTGGGTATCAAGCCCAGGTCCTCTGAAGAGCAGCCAGTGTTCCCACTGGGCAATCTTTCCAGATCCTTGTGGGTCTTTTTCTGTAATACAGAGCATAGCAACATCATGTCTGTTTTAAATTAAAAAGAGAAACATATGCATACATTATTTCCATAAAATTCATTGATTCATAGATATATCCACATAGGTGGTTTATTCCCTTCACCAAATCAAGGGTGAGGAAAGATTTTTTTATTAAAAATAAAAATTTATATCCACCAGGGGTTGCCATTAGAAGGGTTTCGTTAAATTAAGCTTATACAAGCTGGTGATCCAACAAAATAAGAAACCCCATCAAATTAGAAAATAGGTATTAAACTATACACATACGATAGATAGATAGATAGATAGATAGATAGATAGATAGATAGATAGATAGATAGATAGATAGAGATAGATAGATAGATAGATAGATAGATAGATAGATAGATAGAGCGAGCCACTGTGTGGAATAAACAGTGCATGATGCAAAGTTCCTGGAAGACTCACTATTGTGACTCATGAAATAAAATTTGAGTACTTGTCAAGTCACCATGAAAGACAGATCTGGGAGTTGGGATGATGGACAAGGTGGGACACACAGTAGTACAGCACAAGGAATGTATTCCACTCTGAAGAAGTTCCATATGCTTCTCTTCTTTTTTCCATATGATGAAGGAAAAGGAGATAGTTTGAGTGAAGAAGAGCAGCAGAAATTTGCAGAGCTATGTGACAAGACACACTTTCCAAAAGAAAACATCAGATACATGTTTGAGAAAGGTAAAGAAGTGGCCATAGAGAGAACACTAGGTATCCCCTGATACTTAAAACTAAAAAATAATAAAATTAAAAATTTTAAAACAACATTATATTTGATTCAAATTTAATATTCACAAATGTTTTTAAAGTTATAATCCTTACAAATATTGAAAAATTATAAACAGCATGCATTCTTGTTTTACAGATATTTGTCCTAAATAAAGACATGCATACATTGGGTAAGTAGAAACATAACATATTTTCCACTTTTATGAAAATCAATGATTTTAGTTTTGTTATCCAATGTGTATATGCGGGAGTAGGTGTATTGGTGGGTGTCAGTGGTGTGGGTACAGTACCGTTGCTGTACAGAAGATGACACAAGATCCCACAGAGTTAGCATCGAGCTGAGACTGGAAACATCTTGAGAAAGAGGAGGAATGGTGATGGAGGAAGGTCATTGGCTAATAAAGAAACTGCCTTGGCCCATTTTATTGGTTAGAACATAGGTGGGTGGAGTAAACAGAACAGAATGCTGGGAGGAAGAGGAAGTGAGCTCAGACTAGACAGCTCTGCTGTCTGGAGAGTCGCCATGATTCTCCCACTCCAGACAGACGCAGGTTAAGATCTTCTCTGGTAAGCCACCTCGTTTGCTACATACATTATTAGAAATGGGCTAGTCCAGGTGCGAGAGTTAGCCAAGAAAAGGCTAGATATAATGGGCCAAGCAGTGTTTAAATGAATATAATTTGTGTGTTGTTATTTCAGGACATAAGCTAGCCAGGTGGCCAGGGTGCTGGGGACGCAGCCCCGCCGCCCCTATTACCACAGGATGGATCTCACGCACTTTGCCTATCAGCCTTCATACTAAACATCTCTACTTGCTTTGCTCCCTCAATTAAATGTTTAGCTTTGGAGACAAAGAAATCCGTGAACTATGAAATACTGAATTCTAATGGTGAATTTTGAATTGCCAAATATTTTGCAGCTTTATGTGATGCCCATTTTTATGCAGTTTTCTCTGTGGTATAAACCTCAGTATTTACCTTGGATATATGAAATTTCAGAATTTATGCAGAGTTTCTTTTTATTTATTCTTTGTGTCTTTCACATCATGCATTTCAATTCCCCATTCATTACCCATCCCTTTATATCTGCCCTCTGCCCTTGCAGCACTGCTCCCCGCCACCAACTAAATTTAAGAAAAAGGGGGGGATCTGATTATGGAAGCTGTAGTGTGACATAGTGAGTCATGCAGTAAACCCTTTTGTCAATATATCTTTACATGCAAATGTTCACTGCAGAGAGACATTGGTTTGGTTTTAGGCCTCTGATTTCTGCTACACTATCGGTGCTGGGCCCTCAGTGAGACTCCTCTTGTTTATCCTGCTGTTGCCCTTTGTTGTGGAATTTCTACAAGTTTGGGCATGCAGAATTGATCTCTTCACGTGCTCCAGCAGATCACAAACAAGGTGGATGTCCGGATGGGCCAACACATAGTTCTGGCTTTAGGCCTGGACAACTGTAGAGATGGTCAGCCTGCCAGCTCTCCCTTATCCTCCCAACCAGGGTGAGCTCTCCTACATTGTATTGTGAGTTGACTCTTTGAGGTGATAAGCAAGGAGTGGGGCAATTTCTACTTTCACATCCTCAGAGTCCTATCTCCCATACCTATGCCTTCAGGACCAGCTCCAGGACATCTTTCTCCCACCCATGCCAATACATGATAGATAACTAATGGGGACAGCTCTCCCATGCTTACAACTTCAAGGATGGCTCACCCACACCTCTGACAAGAGAACTGTCCCTCTTTTGATGCGCAGGTGAGGTGCAGAGCCTGCTCTCCTGAGTGTTGTAGCTGGTAGCAGCCACGGGCAGCTCTCCCACCCTTATGACCTCAGAGGCAGTTCTCCCACCTACCTAGAGATTATGCAGAGTTTTACAAAATTAATATAATTTCCCATGAAGTTCTTCAAAATTACATCTGCAACTGACTGTACACAGATGGAATCCCATGAAGTGACCTTGGCATGAACTTCCCTCTATTACATTGCTCATCAAAGGAATCAATTCTAAAGCTATTTAATAGCATATATTATTTATATGTAGCAATGAGTTTCATGATGGCATTTTTCATATATGTATATCATATATTTTGAGCATATTCCCCCTTTATTTCCTTCTCATTCTCACATGTCACCTTCCTCATCCCAACTGATGAGTCTACATTCTAATTTCATATGCATTATTATATATAAAATCTGTAGATATAAATGAAGTCTATATAAAGCTTTTATTATATTATACATTATTTATTATGCTTTATATATATTATATATATAAATTATATATTTATTTATTTATTTATTTATTATATAAAGTTTCTGGTGACCCAATGAGTTTAATTAGGATTGCTTGCATAAGTGTGTGTATAGACTTATTTACAGGAGCTTGAACACTTCATCAACCCCTACATCACTGAAAATAGTCTCTGTCCCCTCTCCCCAACAACCATTAACTGCCTTTAGCTTCTCGGGAAGGGACAGGGCCTTGTGAGTGAGTCTCATTAACCACACAGCAACTTTTAACTGTCTATAAACCAGTTGAACCAGAAGGGGTGAAGTTTCATCCACAAGGGAATGGTGACTGGTCCAATCTGGTTCAGGTCTCCCTTCATTTAAAAAGTTAAGAACACTATGCTGCTAACTTTTATTATATTTAGGTATGACCCTTGTATCCCTAATCTCTCCAATACCTTTATCATAAAGGGGTGTTGAATTTTGTCAAATGCTTTTTCCGCATCTAATGAAATGATCATATGGTTTTTTTCTTTTAGTTTATTTATATGATGAATTACATTGATAGATTTTCG
>NW_004950522.1:0-2068 GCF_000317375.1 Microtus ochrogaster
CCTTCTTACTCCCACTGCAGCCTCCCAAGCAACCTGCACAGCGCCTCTTGCTTCTGTGTGAGCTACCCAGCAGGGAGAGAATCCTTTCCAATTCAAGATTTATTGTTCTCTATCCTGCGAACAAAATGTGTGGCATATTCAGGAACCATCTAGTTAAGGGGGGCAACCAAGATCAATGGCAATACCCAGTGTTGTTGTGAAAAAACTCTGTCTTAGAGAGTGTGGTAACCATCCAAACTAGAGTTAATATATCTGTGCTTTCGTTTAAAATCTATCTTTATACGTGAGTGTGGGCATGTGTGTAGTCTCCTGGTGCTTATAGGTTTCTGTTCTAACACATGACAGGAAATGGGCATTTTAGAAAATGCTCATAAAAGTTAAATTGTTTTGTCAGCTCAAATTCTTCTCAGTTCCTAAACTAAGTGAGTTATTGAAGCATAAATAAAGCTTTATTGGATGTATGTAAAAAAGAATTCATACAAAGATAGTATCTGCGTGCCCATTGTCTCCATTCTGCTTGTTACAAGGTGGTCGAGCAAGTCACTATTATTGCTTTGGATGTAAACTGCCTCTCAGGACACAAGAGCTCCTGAAGGCATGTACAGGAACCCCTCTCCCAGATGATTGACTGTCTTCTCAGAATTGAGCTGGGTGGCTCTGCTCTTCCCCAAATTTCAAATGATCCAAAATGCAAGACAGTGATTTGTCTCTGTGCTTTGAACTTCCTTGAATAATTAATATGCTTACCTACAGAGGCAAGCAGACAACCGAGGAATACGATGCACACAGTGGGAGCAAAGGCAGGACTATGTCCTGTCTTCTTCATTGCCTGAGAGCTCAGGAGAAAGGACAATCCCTTGAAATGCAATGACTTCCCTAATGCTTGTTATGACAGAGCGTACTTCCTTAACACGTTGGTCCATTTCAATTTGTTGTTTAAGAAAATTGCTAACAGTTCTGTGTAGCAGGCATTAGCATTGATTCATCTTGGAGGTAATGGAATCTCATGGAGGCCTACGTGAAGAAGTGTTCCAGACACTCTGAGCTTCTCCTGCACACTATCATGTAGGCTGTAGAAAGACTTCCCAGTCTGGCTGTTTCCCAACCACAGGATATACCATCACACCCTCGGTGTCCTCCCTTTCACAGTGGAGTCCATGAGCCAGATCCTGGGTTTCCCCAGGATGGTCCTTGTGGTGCTTAATTGGTGGTGGGGCCATAGAAGTGAACCAGATCAGGAAGAGAGGTTGAGAATAATGGGTGTGAATCAAATCCATCAAGTTAGATATCCAGGTGTCAGGAGAGTGGGCTGCTGCTGTTTTCTGGGGTATGTGTGTGCCTGAGTAACCACCTGCCCTTGACCAGCCAACCTCTTCCTAAGGACCACACCGTGTGAACAAAGCGCTCACTCTCCCTGTGCAAAGTGCTCTGTGCAGCAGAGCTCACACACTGTATACCCATGCTACACGCGGAACTCTCTCTCTAGTGGGCAAGAATGGATGGGGTGCACAGTGTCCTGTCCACTTCCTCTCTACCTAGATCAATGACTCCTACCTTGCATATTGCTCTCCTCTTCCTTACCATAGCACGTACAGCATACTCCTTGAGACTGACTGCACACTCCTCTGCCTTGTCTGTGCTAGAATTCTGAAGCTTGTTTTCCAACATAACAGTGTCTACTTTCATTATGCAGGCCAGTCTCAAACTGGTCATGCAAGGAGGTGAGACACTGGCCATGTCTCTGACCTCTGGAGCTGTGTAGTTTGGGCACTAGGAAGTGGGGTCTTTGGTGTCCTGGTGTTCCAAGGATATGTGCTACCATCTCAGAGTATCTGCTCTTGAGGAAGAGCACCACTATTGTTGCACTCACATTCCCTGCCTCTCAGAGAAGGGGTAGGCAGAGGTGAGAGGAAAGAGAAAGAGAGCAGGAGGGAGACCAGGAGTGGGAGGCAGGAGAGATAAGCAAAAGAGAGAGCAGGAGCAGGAAGAACACAGACACAGAGATGGAAACACGACATCAGCAGAGTGACAGTCAGTGTCCTGGAGGGGCCACTTCACACCTTTGAGC
>NW_004950522.1:3603-5596 GCF_000317375.1 Microtus ochrogaster
GTGTGTGTGTGTGTGTGTGAGAGAGAGAGAGAGAGAGAGAGAGAGAGAGAGAGAGAGAGAGAGAGGAGTGTTTGTGGTGTGAGTGGGGGAGATAACCCCCATGTGTATCCATCTCAACTCCTGAAATTGACATGGCAAAGTGGTGAGCCACATAGCCTTCCTCTGATGATAGAGGCTCTTGCATATTGCTTCTGCCTGATAGTTCACATGGACATTTTCTGAAGTCATGCTAAGGTGACTGTGATACTTCAAGTAACAACTGTGGCTCTTATGAAATTGTGACAGACAATGTATAATGAGGAAACTGTGGGCACATCCTTCCTCACAGGGGACATTATGGCTTTGGCAGAGTTTATTCAGAGGTTCCCATTCAAACACTCTGAGGAATGCTACCTTATGCACCATGTCCTTTGTGATAGGCACTCGGGGGGCGGGGAGCAGCCTCTGGGGTTGATCCTCCTGAGGAAGAGCTAACACTGTGAGCCTCTTTGTCTCCATTAGAGGCTGAGCCAGGCTCTCTCATGTATCTCTCAGATGATTTGTTGGATAGTTAGCACAGACATACCACACTTAGGGGTCTGTGTCAGTCTTTGGGACTGTCCCAGACACAAGTGGAGGAATCTCCATCAGGGAGGTCAGCAATGCTAATAGCATGGGCTACGGAAGGGCTTGCACCCAACTACAGAATAAGTGTAGAGGTTTTAAATGGTCGTGACCTCATTGGGAAGGAGAGTGCCTGTGTTTGTGTGGCTGCTTTTTAAAGTAGCATCGTCATCACCTTCCTGTCTATGTCTTGAAACTCGTAGCTCAAATGTCAGCCTAGACAACCCATGCTTGTGGGAATAGGGGCGTCTTTCCAAACTCCATTTTGTTGGAGCTCATAAACATTTTTACCATGGTCGTGAATTTCTCTAACACCCATCGGCTACAAAGACAATTCCGCTCAGGCCTTCTTTGATCTCCGTTAAAGGCCAGTGCAGCCCAGTGTGGAGGCAAATGCCTCCTGTGGAAAACTGCTGCCTTGTACAATGTCTATCCAGGTCTGAGGTGGAGTGCACATTTAGGAAGGTCTGTGTCATCCAGCCAGAATCTTACTGCAGACAATATCAAAGAGGGACCTGGGGTTTGGATGCTTCAGCCAGTTCTCTTTGTTCTAATAGTCCACACTTCCTCTGACTGGTTCTGCAGAAGTACCGATCTGCCTTTGACTGATGTGAGGAAAAGGGGCCAGCTTTACTTCACAGCACAGTGAGAAACCTCAGTCTGAGATGAGGATTCTCAACCTTTTCATGCTCCGGTCCATAATATTGTTCCCCATGGTGGGGTGTCCGGAATCTCAATACCGTATGCCTTGCTCCTTCGTATGTGTAATTGCAATGTTATGAGTTGTAATGTAAAAATCTGATTTACAAAATATGCGATATAAGTGTTTGTGATCCAAGGGTTTAGAGTCGCTGCTCTAAGTTGCTGAAGGTCTGCTGGGGTGTTATTCCCAATTTGTTCACAACTAAGCCGACATTGCTCATGGCTGGGACATGTCGACTGAAGGTACATGTGGGCGTCCATTTCAAGAATGTCCCCATGTCCTCTGTGGCGTAGAAACCTTGGTCCGAGGCTAGCACGCTCTCGCAACATGCATACTTTCCATCAAGAGCACCATCAGGAATCTGAAGCGCCCAGCATCGGACAAGGAAGCTGCTCTCCAGTGCCCAGCATAATACAGTCTGGTACAGTTCTTGCCACCTGAGGAAACATTTGGCCAGAGGCAATGACAGGCCCTGCAGCACCTTAGAAGAGCCCCTCTCTGACAACAGTGAGAGACATGTTCAGTCATAACTGCTAAGGGAAAAGCAGAGTAAAAAGGCATGGAATGTCCACTGTTCTGAGGAGGGGGTTGCACATAGACCCTCTCTCTCATTTCCATGGCCAGGATATTCGCCAGTTCACACGGATGGTGGTTCTGTGCTTTGGAAAGGATGATCTGGAACTACAC
>NW_004950523.1:0-461 GCF_000317375.1 Microtus ochrogaster
TATGAAATTTCACTATGTTAAAATTAAAACCTTCCTTTTATTTTGACAGAAAAGGGGAAATGGTGTGAGAAATTCTTCATTGGTTAATGAATAAAACTGTTTCAGCCAGTGACTTAACAGAATAGATCATGTGGGAAAACTAAAACTGAAAATGGGGATAAAGAAGGCAGAGTGAGGAGAAGCCATGTAGCTACCACTGGAGACAGAGACACTGAAACCTTGTCAGTAAGCCACAGCCATGTGACTAAACACAGATTAATAGATATGGGTTAATTTAAGATATAAGAGTTAGCCAGAAATTTGCTTAAGCTATTGGTCAAACAGTACTGCAAATAATATAGTTTCTGTGTGACTATTTTGAGTCAAAGTGGCTGGGACAAACAAACAGCCTCTGCCAACAACATTCAGTTTATTTTGTGTTGGCCATCTAATACAAGTCATGAGGTCTGCCCTTACTGAGA